>NW_024582063.1:6936331-7162936 GCF_017639235.1 Corvus kubaryi | reverse complement strand
GGGGGAAGAAGAAAAAGAGGGAATTAGGCGTTTTCTTGAGGTTCCCCCAGAAATCTGAATCACCAGCATTTGCTCTATGGGTATGCGGGAGACGCTGGTGCGCCTCGCACGCCTGTGGTAGATGGATGATACTGATGGCAATCTAACTGGAACATCCTGCCTGAATATGAACAACAGATTTGTCAGTGTGTGACAGGCTGACAGCCCAGCTCCCAGCTGCTTGTCCACTGTTGTTAAATCAGTACCTTGTCTAAGTGTTCAGCAAAGAGGCAATCTGCTTCCTCCATTCGTACAGGCAGGTTGCCAGTTAAAAAACAAGCATTGGCTTTAGGCTGCAGTGCCATAATGCATTGAAAAGATGCAATCTAAACCTTTGTATACTCCTAAGGCAACAGAGAGCAGGACTTGGAAGTACAGGCTCAGACTTGAGACTATCCTTCTCAAAACAACAAGGATAACTCCACAGGGGAATCATGAAAGAAATGCAAGAGGGTTTGAAAACGGTGGATGACTTAACAGAACTTATTTAAGGATGAAAATATGGCTTATTTTGGTGCCAGGGAAGCAAGATCATGCTACTGTACTCAAGAACATGCCAGAATTTCTTTATAATCTATTTTAAAACAGTTTATAATTCATCAACAGTAACAATTAGCTCTAGGCTGAAATTTCATATGCAAAGATGCAATCCAGAAGCACTTCAGGAAAAAAAAAAAAAAAACAAAAAAAAAAGGGAAAAGAAAAGAGAAAAACAAGAAAAAAAAAAGCAGCTTGTGTACACAGCAACTCTAAATTACAGAACACAAGTAAATGGCTTACTGGTTTCTGATGCTTTTCTTTTTCCTGTGACAAAAGTTAAAGAACCAGTTAAAGAACTGGTTTCAGTTCTTTAATTTGCTAGCTGTTGGTTGACCACATGAAAAAGAGGCTTAAAAAGTGTGATGACAGTGACACAAACTAAGGAAATCACAAATCCTAGCACTAACACTAATGTTTTCAGCTCTTGGGTGTGGTGTGCCTGTGAGGCAGCCTCTGAGGTGATGCTCAGCTATCTGAGAACTGAGAATTTACACTACCAACTGCAGCAACTTTGGAAGAAGTTTTAGTCTGTCAGATGATTCACAGAGTTTATTTAAGGGTCTCCAATTCCAAATCTATACATCAGATCTCTACTGGCTCAGAAGGAGCCATTATAGCCTATTGGGTCAATAATCATCATGGTCTCATTCATGTCCCCCATGCGAGAGAGGCTTCCCAGCAGCGTCACTGCTTGTCCCAGGTCAGCATCCAGGAGCTGAATGGACCAAGGATGGACACAGACCAAGGATGGACATGGACCAAGCCTCATGTTTTGCCCCTGTCCCAGGCTGGGAGCCTTGCCCAGCACTTCCAAGCACTGCCCTACCTTGGGCAGAAATTGCACTGGTGGGTTCCCGGGCAGCCAGCTGCACCTTCCCACCACGGTGTGTTCTGATGCCACTTACCTTGGGCCAAGGATTCCTAATCAAGTCCCAAGAATGCAGGTGCATGAACATGTCAGGTTATGTGCCTCTATCTTCTAAAGCATGTTTTCCACACGGCCCTAGGCCAGGGAAGTATTCCTGCTCAGAATGATGTTAATGAGCACACATTTTAGCTGAAGTCACTGAGATTTAAACACAGGCTTGCCACCGTCTGTCCCAAGGAGAGCCCATCACCGTTTAAAAATTTCTCTAGAAATCAGGATAAAGAAGAATTATATTCACATACACATTTACATATAGTCTTGAAAATTACCCATTCCAAAGTAATCACAGAGACTTCTAAAATACATTAGTTATCAATTTATCTTCTTCAAAACCCATAATATGGCCTTTAGAAAATAAGGCAAACTGGAGTATGAAGAGACATGTAAAAAAAAAGCCAATGCAACAGAATGATTTGTTTGCAGAATAATATTTTGTAACCTGTGTGGCCTACGTGGAATACATAATGATTCAGGAAAAAAGACATAGGTGGCAGGTTTAAGTCTGAATTCTCCTCTTGGTTAGAAAAGCATGTCTAATGAATACTGAAAGAAACTTTAGGTCACGTCACACTATCAAGCATGCTGGTACTTAATAAAACAGCTACATCTTATGAATAAAATGAGAAAAAATTAAGCTAATATTCCATTATTGTGCCCTTCTTGATTTCCTTGTAATTACCAAGTATCAAATCAATTTGTATGATGATGTTTCCCTCTTCTCTAGCAGATGTGTAAGATTTAGCAGAAGGGCAAGGTACTCAAACTACAAGGTTTAAAGTGAGAGCACAATCTGTCTGTGGCTTCCAAGTGTGCTGTAGCTGGAGTTATTTTTACTGTTTGTCACAGTCAAAATAGAAAGGCGGCAAAATATTTACGTAAGAAATGCCTGCTCTGCATCTCATGTCACTGTTGTTAGGATGTGTCATAAAATTCAAACATAATTCTGTGACAATTAGCTTCATAATAATATATTCAGAAATACAATGCTGCATCCTATGCCAGAAACTATTTTCTGCTTCAGTGTTTTATTGTGGCTGTATGTTTTAAAGGAGCCAACTATTTTAAACCAAAGCTGCTTTTAAAATTTTCCCCTATGGAAATTGCTATCCACTAGTATTTTTGCATTTCTGGAAAAATAGTTGTATTAAAAAAAAAAATTCCAAAAGCATTGCTAAAAAATTCAGTCTCTTCATACATTTCATGTTGGGACATTTATAAAATACTGGTTTGTTTTACCAGCCTCCTTGATAGTAATCTTTAATTAAATGTGTAATTTAATTATCTTTTTTCTCATTTTGTCCAGCTTTGCAACCTGGTTAGTAGCAGTGAACATCTAAACTGCACTTTAATAGCTACTTTAATATTTATTTCTCAAGGATAATCAAATGAAGTGCCTTCAGCAGCTCGGGTTCCACAAGGATTTTTAAAGAAGCTTTGTAAAAATTGCAATTTATATGTTAAGTAATATAGATGCATTATCTTACTTCTTTACCATGATGCTGGTTCTAATGGAAAAGTTACTGAGATGTCACTCTCTGGGCCAAAAAATAATAATGACAGAAAAATTTTAGACTGAATATTAACCTGATACAACATTTACACAAATCAGTGGAAAATGTTTCCTGAATCCACTGGGCTTTAGCTATATTTTTAGGTAGCACATAAGTTAAGAGGATAAAAAATACTTGCATTATTTCATGGATTGTTTTCCCAATTGCTAATCACACACTAAACCATTATATCCAACAGCCTGTGACCTGGGGAAAGGGAGAGGATGCCAGTGGTTCTGATCTGCATCTCCAGTAAACCTGTGGCTTTGACCCTGGGGTTTGCTCTCTCTTCACTTACATCCATTACCAGGAATAGCAGTGTACACCCAGAGCAAACACTCTGCCCTTACCTCTCCTTTTAAAATTCAGAGGGAAGAGGACTTTATATGCGGATAACTTTTGCCTTCATAGTTCCCACTTCAAGATGATTTTCAGTCAGCATGATATTATGAATCCTATTTAACTATGCTTAAGATCCCTCATTTAGAGTTAAGTGGAAGAAGAAAAGGCAAAATTGTCTTTGCAGATGTTAAGAAGAAATTCATTGCAAGCAATCATCATTTAATATCCAGTGCTGACTTTTTGAACAAATGCTTGCTCTAAATAATAAATCAAGTGAGTTGGCACAAACAATAATACCTTCGAATATCAATGAGGAAAACAAGAATATTAAAACAATAGAAACATTAACATACAAGGCCCTGCTATTTACAGAAGGGAATGGCAGAGGACACTATGAAAAATAGCTGTTGCTTATACTCAGTTTTGTGATCTGTCACCAGCAGTGATGACTGCTGTTATGGAAAGAGAACTGGGTTATTCCAGTCACCAGGTCCCTTAAATCCAAGCCTGCAGCATTTATTCTTTAAATAGGACGTGATGCTGCTGACCTGTCTCCATCCTGTCTCCATTGGTGAGTGCTCACCCATGTGGTGGGTGGGCTGACAGGAGCCCCTCACTACCAGCACTCTCTTTCCCTCTGCCACAGGAGTCTCACTGAGCTCTGCTGGAGCTTCCTGTGAGGACATCTCCAGGCTGCACAGCAGTGGAGGTGAAAATCTGCAACTGCAGCAGCTCCATGAGTGCACACACCCCAGGAGTGTTGTTTGTTATTTTGTCACTAACACACACCAGTGAGATCACCTGGCAAGTTCTGGGACTGCTGAAGTTTTAATTCATTTTCCCTCTGTGGCTGAAGGGCATTAGGTCTCAATAGCAGGTCACAGTGTTTACCAAAATATGTCACATAAGGAACAAGAGTAGCGTCCAGGGTAACCAAACTAATCCAGGCTATGGATGTGAAGTTCACACCCTGGGAGAAAATAGCTGTCTTTGTTCAAAGATGATGGCAGTACTTTTCAAGGGTCTGGGTGTTGGTAGAAGGCATGTAGGGCTTGGGAACCAGACAGCACACTGATCTGCTGTATTTTAGCAGCACTTCTATTTCTTTGGTTTGTTTTGTATTTTACATGTATATTTTATATATTACACTGGAGTAACCACATAATTTATGAAAGTGACTTTGCCTTAAAAACTGCCCTATTGACTAACTGTGTAAGTAAAATACCAGAGGAAATGAACAGAAATTGGCAGGCTGAAGACACAAGTTCCAAACAAAACAAGCAGTGACTCCAGGACCAGCCATTAACCCCTTACCTGGCTGAAGCATCTGTTATGAGCAGTGTAGTTGGTTCCTTTAGAGCACCATGCTGTCAGATGTCATGACTTTTGCAAAGATACATCTTCTGCTAAGCATCTGGATGTTGACAGATATAAAGGAAAATATTAAGGGGAGAATGGAAATCAGAATTGACCTAAACCCATGGACTGCTTTTGTGTTTGGGCTGGATTAAGGTTACACCTTGAAGCTGTCACAGAAAATGGGACACAAATGGATATACAGATAAATAACACAGAGGAATAATCTGGGCTTTCTCTGGAAGAACAGAATCAGAGAGACTAAATGCCTTCACTAAGGTGCCAGGGAAAGCCTGGTGTCATCTCTAACTAAATCTCAAGAACAGTCCCTTAAACACCATGTTACCCATGAGAAAACATGGTGGCTTTGAGAACAGGAACGCAAATCCTTATATGCTGCAATCTTGGCTACTCCTTGGGCATTATAGAGTGAGAAACTATTCTGCAGACAAGTGCCTTTTACTTGTACATATGGACATATTCCCAACCTGCTCCAAGCATGCTGCTGTGGGAGAAGGGCTGGAGGGCATGGCAGCATCCCTGTCCTGCTGCAGATGTTGAGGAGCAGCAGCAGAATCAATGTTACCCAGCTTTGGGGACTGTGCCAGCCTTGTATTTCCTTCTGCCTGCTCCAGACGTCTCTCTGCTGGAGCTGGCAGAGGTTGGAAAGCTGACTCCTGCCTATTCTATCACTAACATGAAGATGGTATAGTTTTAACTCCTGCTGTTGAACTTCATTTTAGTGACCTTACACCAGTTCCCAATAAAAGAGCTTTTTTTTCAATCAACAAGTGGTTTGAAGTACTCTTGAGATAACTGCACTTCATCTTAATTATATATGAAGTACATCCACATCCTTACTGTGCTTTACTGGAGTTTGGTGTGGCTTTCTCCTTGCCTTCTTGGGGTATTGCCTGCACAATCCCAACTATTCTGAATATGTCTGATATAAAAAACCCAGGGCTTTTGAATAAACTGCAACATCCTCCATTTGTTTCACATCAAACAATAAAGGAAGATGATTTTAGCAGCATATTCCTACAGGCTGATGTTCCAGACACTACAATCAAATGTAAGGCTTTATTTGGAAGCAATTGTTCCAGATGGCTGCATATTATGGAAGGTTCAGGGCCACTAGGAAATTCAAAATTATAATAATAATAATCATAAAGAAGGATTTCTTCATAATTTTGCTTATGGAAAAACTATGGTCTTTTTAGAGGTGATGACCAACTATTCAGGCTTTTTATATATACCATCTCCAACTAACAGGAAGTCTGACCCACAATAAAGTTCTGTTTTGAAGTCTTCCATTGGTACTAGCCTTGTCAATAGCTATAAATAGATTAAGGACTTGCCAAGAGGAAGGAAAAGGTAAGTTTTTACAAATACAGTGTGAGGCCAAGGAAGAGAACAATACCAATCATTTAAGTTATATTTACCTGTGATAACATCAGGCTTATTTTATTCATAAACTGAACTGTAACAACTGATCCCAAACTATAAACCTTTAAATGATTACATGGTGAACAAGTTCAGGCAGATAAAATTTAATCATTTGAGATCAGATCCAAGTGAGGTCTGTTTCCTCAGATTGCTGATACCTACTTACACTTATGATGTATTTGAATAAAAAGCTGAAAAAAAATCTGGCTAGACTTTGCTACATGTAGACATTTAGTAAGGGCCTAATTATATTCCTTTTGATTAACCAGCTTCATTAACTCTCTGCTGCAGAACGTAATCTCTAACATGAAGACTGGCCTAGCACCACGTGGCCTGTACTCAGACATGTCCAAACCTGAAGCTTTCAAATCTTTCTTCTCTTGGAAGCACATGCAGGCTGTAGTAGCCACTCCTGCAAGGAAGGTCACTTAAGGTGGTTCAGGCAGCCTGTGCCATGTCTGTCAGGATGCCCTGAGTTTGGCTTCCCTACAGGGACAGAGCTGTCTGTTCATGGGCAGGGAGTTCAAGAAAAACTTCCCTGCCATCCCTACTCTTGAAGCAGTGGCAAGCCCTCCCTAAAGTCGAGAAAACAATGTCTCATCTCATGAAGATAATTTGGACACTAATGTTCTATGAAGCAGATAGCTTTACAAAGCAGTTTCTTTTCTTCAATGATCAGGAATGTATTGCACAGATTTCTGCTAAACTATGCATGTATTTTCACACCACTCCTTTCCCTGTGCCTTTCCATTGAGGAAAATGGAGCTTCCTATATTTTATTTCATGTGTGAAAGCTGCTGCCAAAATTGCAGCTGCCTGGTGTTTTGTCAGGACTTGCTTTTTAAATTCATTCTTTGCTTGGAAACTTTGTTTAAAACAATTACGAAGGTCTAACAGTTGCCATTCCCTATAAAGGCCCAATACTGACCATCTTTTGCTTTGCTGCACAAGATACCTGAGAAGTAAAGCTTCTTCTATTTGTCATAAATATACAGCATGCAACAGGGTACAGCTGTGAGGTATCTTTCTCAGCAGTATTGGTGGGTTGATGTCTTTTTACAAACAAGTACTTCAGAAAAGACTTAGCTGAATAGTCCTAAATTATTATATTTAAAATAAAGAAATTATTGAACTATATACTTCATATATTTTAGTGGAAAACCTGCTTATTTAAATACCCTGCACACACTGAATTTCCTGGTTATGAAAAAAGTGAAGAAAAATACTATTTGCTTTTAGGTAATCAGATTCTGTGGGATCTAATCCTATATCCTATTTATGGCTGTGCTAGCTATTCAAAATTAAAATGAACCTTTCATCCGTGTGTATCATAAATGGGCATTTATCAGGATTATATGATTTTGCAATCCATCTGAATATGTAACCAGAATTTGTTTTCTTTCCGTTTCACTATGTAATTACCATGCAACAATAACAAAAGTGACATGTTTGAAGAACAGATAAAATGCTGTAAATTGGCCAGTAATGGTGATATTTCCTCATCTTCTGAAAAACCCATTTATTCTCTCTCTCAACAAATCAAGGCATTGTCAGCCCATACTCATCTTGTGGCCAGAGGGGCCCTACCAATTTCTAGATGTAAGTGAATACTGGAATGCAGATGAGGGCTACTAACTAAGGCTTTCAACCCAGGCAGCTGGTCTTAGCTTGCCTCAATTTCTAAATCATCCATAATGGGGCCAAGACCTCCAAAGCACTAAAAAGAGCAAGCTGACATGCTGGACAAACTGTTAATTTTTTCCTGAAGAAGCTGCTCTATTGCACATCTGTCACTGCTGTGCAGACAATTACTCGCGGAGTGGAAAAAAAATCTGCTGCTTGTTTCTCTCGTGTTGTTGTTAACGGGCGTGATGGAGAAACACAAGCGCGTGAGAGCCGCTACAGGAGAGCTGCTCAGCCTTCCCCTGCCTTTTGTATGGATGCCTTCAGAAATTGAAACCTTTGAAAGCATCCATGCTCTGTGGTGGGCACTCCGAATTGCGCCAATTCAGCCCACACCTTAAGACATTTGATATTCTATGGCTGCAACAGAGGGGCAAGTTGCAAAGATCTATGGACTTCAGCTACGAACTGCCCTGAAAGCGTTCCTCTCTAAATTGCTTCATTGCTCTGTCACACACAGGGGAAGGTTTTCAGACACCATCATTGCAAGATGATGATAAACACAACAGGAGACTGATGAGAATAAAACTGCTGAAAGCATTACTTCTCATGCTACATTTCTCAAATATCTACTAAAATGTGAAAAAATGTTTAATTGTGAAATACCCACAACTTTTACACCAAGTAAAACTATCAAACAATCAAACTATCATTAATAACTGTCCTGAGCCAAGAAGGGAAAATGATTGCCACAGGTCCAAAGCAGAGGTGGCCAACAAGCACGTGCTTGGTCCTGGAGGGAATGAAAAGCAGGACTTGGGATGACTCAATGGATATGGAAACCACCCAGGCAGGGCCTCATAATAACATGAATCAAAGCTGGCAACAGAATCCTTAAAGTCACACCCTTGAACCACAGCAGCTATTAAACATTTAATGTGAAGTTGTGTAAAATACTGACCAAAGACAGGCTTACCTATGGAATGAGTTTAGTACTTTAATTATTATATCAGCATACAGAATGATGAAAACATCATCAAGTGCTGTTCTAAACATGGCTGATGGCAGGAAAACCGTGGCACAGTAACCTGCTGCTGGCCTACAAGCATTTCCCCCATTTTAAGAGGTTACATGACTCATGTGCTGACCAAAGGATGAACCTGGTTCACAGGCTCGATTCTGTCAACACAAAGATTTTGGAAGTCTTGACTCAGAACTCATCTTTCATCAATGAATAATATCAATTTAAAATAATTAAACAAATTAATAAAATAAAAATTACCTTCACTGTTTTTTTCCCTTTCCTCTGGCACCAGACACAATTGGGTGATGCTTTCCAGGCAAAAATTTTGCAGGATAATGCACAAACAGAAGTGATGGCTTTCAGCAAAACATGTGGTATTACAGGAAACTCTCAGATTATACAGGGCATAACCACAAGGCCTTATCTGAGGTCTAAACCAACATAAAAATTGAAATGCATTTCTAAGGAAGATAGGTTGATACCAGTTCAACATGAAAAAAAGCAGTGATGGACAGTCCTGAAGAAAAGGTTCACAGTGAGGAAGAACAAGTATCTGAGAGCAGGATGACAAAAACCATTCTGTGTTCTGCTGGAAAATTTAAGAACTGTCAGAGAATGCTCTTCTGTGGCAGTGTGAGTGGTGTCTGATGACTTATGCTATTTGACAACTTCAAGGCAGAAGACAACTCTAGTGTATGTATAAAAAGGTAAAAAACTGGCAAGTTGCCACACCCTTGGCAACTGGTGACACCATCTTGCTGAAGAGAAATTGGGATACACTTAAAAACACCAGGTGTATGTGTCAGCGTTTAGTAGGACACAATCAGGAGCCCCTGCGATTCCCCTGCCAGCTGATTACATACTATCTGCTAAATAAAATAGTATTTATTGCCAGTTGACTCAAAAAAACCCACCAGCAAAACCTGAAGGTTTTCAGGAAAACTTGTGATAAGAATAAAGTTTTTGTTGCATTAAACTGACATACTAAAATACAACAAAGGTTACAAAGTGAGGATAAAAATCAGGGCACAGTAAAAGCATATTTAATTTATCAAGATTAACAGTGACGAGTGGCCACTTGCGCCAGCACAGAACAGATTTTAATGTTGCCTTGGACTGTGAAAAATGGGTGAAAAATGACACAGAATGGAACAAAACTTCAGCTGTGCCTGCAGTGGCTCCTGCCTGGTCAGCAGGTGATGCCTGTGACATCAGGCTGGGCACCTAAAAGGGGACTGCCAATTCAGTGTTTCCTTTGAAAACTCCTGCTTCAAGAAACATCCTAAGTGATGAAATCTCGACTTCTGGGGGACTGTGATCTCACATGCCACATGCTGCCATACAAGGTCAGACTCAGATTTCTGTTTTGTTTCTGCATTCCTTTACCACATATATGACCTAAAAACAGTTGTGAATTTTGTGCTCACTTGTTACCATTGTCTCTTGCGAAGGATCCAAAGGATCTCAGCCCACCAGGGCCACATTTATAGGATCTACAGCAGCCAAAGAGAAGAATGGCTGACTTGGAGCAGCCAGGAAGTTTTCCCCAAGACCCCATATAATTTCCTCTTCCACCTGACTTTATGACCCTTAATTTTTCCTTCATTTCATCAGTGTTTACAGGGAGAAATAGCTGCTGAATGCGGCCCCACACAAACAAAAGGAGAGCTTTCATTCATTGTGCACTTCAGAATATGCCTTTTATCCAGGGAAATTTCTTCAGACTATTTATCTCTAAAGGTATTTTTCAGAAACAATTAAGATCACAAAGGTAGTATATAAAATGTCACAGAATTTTTCTATGGCTTGAAAAATAATTATCAGCTTATTTGCATTGTTAAACGTTAATTAGCTATGAATGGTAATTTTTTTTCAACACTGCAATACTTCAATTTCTCATTACAAAATAATTTCAGCTCTATTAATTAGTTCTAACAGTAACTCATAGTAATGGATGACACCTTAAGTGAGCTATTAAATACACTTTACCACTGATTAGGAAGAAGACAACTAAAAAACCTGGCTAGGTTTACATAAAGACAGAATATGAAACAATACATCGTAGATTTATCGACTTTCGTGGAAGCAACACACCCCCTTTAAGTACGGCAGGCTCAGCAGAACCAAAGGTTTTGTCACACTTCTGCGAGGTTGATGGGGTGGCCATGTACCAAAAGGCCCAGTATTTAGCCATTGTTTCCATTAGTTTATGTATTGTCCTTTGTAGAGACCCACACCTCTATGCATACACGTGTGTTTGTTTGTGTAGACACACACACGGAAATAATTTTCTCAAGTACACAGTAAACTCAATTTTTTTTTAAATTTTTTTTTTAGGTTTTCTTTTTTTGATTCACCAGGTCCAAAGACAGCAAAGGGATGTGGTTCTGGCCAAAAATATCCAAAGATCCACTATCCCGGATGGTGACAAAAATCATGACAGAATACTCCCCTTGCTACGACATTGTAACCTTTTTGTCATGGTCCAGTAGAATTAAGTCTTGTAGTGATCTCTTTCTCAAAGCACTGCCTAAAAATCTGCATCTATAACCAATCCTGCATTGAAGTGCATGAACCTCTCAGATGGCTGGTGAAATGGCAGCCTGTACCTGGCACAAAATCCCACAGCAGTGGCTACAAACTCCATGATGACCCTGCTGGGAAGTCCAAACCTGTACTTACCATTCATTTACCAGGACGTTACTGCTAATGTCTCAGAAACCAAGATGTGCTGAGCCTTCTTTAAATCTGAAGCGAAAGTTGCCTTGGATGCTGTTCTTCACAGGACACTCCAACAATTCCAAAAGAAGCTGAGGAGCAGAATGTGTTGTCTAAAACACACTTTATTGAGCTGGTGCTCCTTGCTGTGTACCTGAAGCCGCTAGACTGACCCAGCTTGCAGCTCCCCAGCAGGAAGCCTGGCCGTCCCTGTCTCCCCAGCCTCCCAAAACACATTCTCCTGAGCTGGAAGCATGGAACCTGCTGTAAGAGCAGCCTCCAATGATTGACCCATACTAGAACAAAAGCCACAAGGTGATTTCAGGTTTTCCAGTTCTTTGCTCTGTGATGGGGAGCGTTCCCCATAGTTTGGAGAGACTTTGGGAGACCTTCTCTGCAGGGCCTGAAGCCAGAAGGTTTCAGGGGCCTCAAATTGTCAAGGCTTCCAGGGTCTTTAATTTCCCAGAAAGGAGACTGTCTCTGCACCTATGGAGAAGGACTGGTAATCCAGAACTGAAGACTGGGGTAATTTAGTCTCTGATTAACCCATGGAATACACTGTGTCTCGGCTGCAGTTTATTAGAAAAGGCACAATTCCAGAAACCACTAGATTTTGCTGAATAAACATTATCTGAGACAAAATTTTTACTTCTTGAATGAATATAGAGTCCAGATCTCATAGGAAAATACCTTGATTCTAAGGAGCAGATCTTTTTCCTCTGAAGTCACAGATTTGGCTGATCATAGTGCAAATCCAGGATTTATTTTATTAAAGGAAAGCCCAAGAGGAAGTCAGCACCTGAGGCAGCCTACCCAGTGCAAAGTGCCTCTACTACCAGCTCTCCAGGAGCCCTGAGTGATGTCCACTCATGGCCCTGGATGTTTAAGAGGGAACCCAGCTGTGGGAGGAATATTTCTAATGTTAGCAATAACAGTAAAACAGGTATCAGACCCTGAGACTCCAGGTTGCAGGTCTGATTCCCTACACCATTTCTCCATGAACCTTTACTAAGGAAGACCCAATGCTTACTGGAAAAACTGCAAGTAGGTACAACATAGAGACTGAAAGGTGATCTTCTATTCCAACACTTTTGCAAGTGGAATCATTCCTGTCCAGATCTCTTCTTCTATAAAATTCCTGGGCAAGAGCTACTGTTTAGCAGCTAGCCTATATTTATGGGCAATGGATAGAAATTGTCTAAATTCAGTTAGTAAGAACTGTAATTCACATGGTCACTGACAAAAGAAGATGAAAAATAAATAAGCTTGCACACTACAGTGAGTATAATAAAGGCAACTAGGTAGTTGTGTTATTATTTACATCACATTAGGAAAACCCTTAAAAATCATTATTGGTTCACTCTCAAAATCTCTTATTTCAGTAATAAGGCATACCAGGGTATTAGTGCAGTGAATACCACCGTATCCTGCAGCCGTGGGGAGGAGCAGAGAAATCCAGCAGGCAGGAATTGTGCAGCAAGATTGATTTATTTAATTATTTTACAAACTCTTTTATAGACTTTTTTCTTCATAGTCTAATTGGACAAATTAGACTTGGGGGTGATTGGCTAAAATCCTAAAACATCCATTGTCAAAATATTTTCCTACTGTACTATAAACAAAGCTCGGCAAGGTTGCAGGTGTTGATAGTTTATAAACACTGCGAATGTCTTCTGTGAAAGAGAAAAGTATCCCATGGACTTAGGAAGTAGCAAGAAAAATTCTTCCTAGCTGCATTTTTGTATCCACACCAGGGCATATAAAAAATAAAACCTGTAAACTGTTCTTCCAGACAGTGGAACTCTTTGAGTTTAATCCAAATTAACATACTGAGTATCACTGGCATTCTCACTCAACAGCTTTTTGCATCCTGTATACCAACATATACCATGCATACGTATGGTGCACGTTACAGATCACATTTGTTACTAGGGGAAGCGTGAGGGCCAGCACATTTACTGAGAGTCTGGCATCTAGAAAATTTTAGATAAAAACTCCACTTTTTTCACAATAACCAGAACATCTAGATAACCTGGAACTTTAGAAAAAAATTAAGCAACACGTGGAATTCAAACTCAATTCTGAGGACTCGAAACCAAAGGCACAAAATTGAAAATCTGCACACTTGCAAATGCAACCAGAAAAATTCCTGTGCCCTCCACCACAGTATTCTCTAAGAATACAGCCAAGTTTGTGCAAGAGAGAAAGCAATGGTGAACAGCAGTAGGAGTCTTTAAAGACCTCAAAGAAATGTAGAAACATTTTATGGGAGGTAAAACCAGAACACATTTGTGCTGATTCTTCAAAGAATCTCCTTGAACTACTCAAATCCACCTTATAGGATAGTAAGTTGAAACAACATTATAGGCAGCTTCCAAGGAAGTGGATGAAAAATACCACACCTCATTAAAAAAAACCAACAAAACTCATGGGAATGGACATGCAGGGAGCAATGTGAGGTCCAGCACCAACAATAAAGCAGCTTAATAAGAAGATGGAGAAAGTTTGAGTATGGACAGGTGTAGAATAAGCTGAGTAACAGAGAAAGTTTGTAGGATTCAAAGTAGTAGATGCACGAGAAGTTAACTTACCTCAGGCATTAAAACCTCCAGCATTCTCCAATGGTGGGTCAAAACGTTGAGCCTGTTTTGCCAAACACTGACACCTTTTTTGTAAATTAGAGAAAATATTACTTGGAACACTTACATTTTCTTTCTGTGCATATGTGATGCACAACTTCCCTTACTCATCTGCCCCCAAATTTAAGAAATTTCAAATTTCTCATTGTATCACAGCTTCAGAAGTGATTTTTGTTCTCTTCCATTATCTACAACTCTTACTTTTCTGCTATATCCTTTTTGAATTGAAAAAAAAAAGACCACATCACACCTACAGAATCACCTCCCCAATACTAAACTGACAACTGTATATGAGTGGTTTGCTGTGCCTTATTTTGAACTGTGCAAAATCAAGATATTCCAGGCTGACATGGCAGCCTGACTCCCCACACTGCTGGGATGTATTGCCATGGGTACTGAAAGGATAGACAGGCTGACATTAACCACCAGCCAACCTGTTCATTACAGCAGCCAAACAGCAGCTCTAGAAGAGCTCAATGCTGAAGATGGGCCAGCACGATCCTGCAAACGGGCAGCTGGGATCTGCGGGAACTCTGATGCCATGGAAAATTTAGAACCCATATCTTTTACAAGGAAGAAAGTCACAGCCTCGGTCTGCAAATGCTCCCATGCTGCTTATTTTTAGACTTAAGTAGTACTTCACGTCTTGAAGCCAATGGGAGATACGTGCACAAAGTATTACAAATCTTCCACTGACTTGGGGCCACAGGAAGGAGAGGGACCAACACAACAGCCTGCCCAGGGACAAAGAAATTTCAAGTTTTCAGTGTCAAAATCTCTTACAACTAATGAAGGCAACAGGTTGCCCTTCAGGAAACTGTCCTAAGAAGGGGCTGGAAAAGCAACTCCTGTAGAGTAGCAGAAATGACAGAAAATCTTGAGTGGCATCACCTGGCACATAGAGGAGATTACGCTTCAAGAGAAGAGACACTGGGTATTATCACTAAAAAATACACACAGGGTTTTTCAGAAAAGCAGACGAGTATTAAGGATGAAAAACAACACTGTGGACAAGGCACAATTAAAATGAGCATATCTACGATGAAATATTTTGAATGATATTTCAATAAGCTCACATATTTTATCAGTGTAAGTATATTAAAGTAACACATACATCCTTCAGAGACTAGTGACTCATATTCACAGTTTCAGAAGTCAAACTCCCCAGTACTTAAATTCATCATAGCAATGTTATAAACAAGACAAAGTAACAACTTTCTATAGATGGAATACCTGATATTAATTTAAACCACTTTTCATAGCTGTTAAAAAACACAGTTCTCACTGGTGGGTGAAATCAAGTTTACATAATCTCAGTGATTTTCAGCCTTTTACTTAATGCCTGAATATTCAAATACAAGCAACATAGCATCACAGTCAAAATAGCTCCAGTATCTGTTTTGTAGTAGGACAGAAGAGATTCCTAAGAAGCCCAAAAAACTCAGTGTGTTAAGTTGCAAGAAAATGTGTGCTAACTACTAACCCACTGCTCCTGAAAACTCTGCTAGGGATGGAAGTCTAATTAGAAAGTTTCTTGATTTAAGAGTAAGAGGGAAGGGATTCCCATTTCTGATATGCCTTTACTGAAAGTGCCTTGGGAGCATGGGGAAAAGGAAAATAAAGGTTGTGTGAGTTTTCCTTGGAGAAACAATTCTGGAGAACTGTTTGAAGAGAAAGCACAAGGCCCTGTCACAGTTATCAAAGTATACACATACCTAAGGAGTGAAGGGAACTTGTATTTAGAAGTCTTAGAAGAATATGATAACAAAAGCACTGCAAACATCTTAAACGAGGCATTTCCTGACATTGTGGTGTAACCTCTTCGGCTGGATAATAATAACCTAGGAAAGAAATACTGGTAAAAAGGTACATAAAAGGTAGCTTTAAGATAGTATGAATTTGCTTGGTACACGATATTAGCAACTTTAGCTGTGTTTTCAGAAACAGCATAGTTTTGTACTCACCTCTGCAATAACAACACTAGTGAAAAAGGCAGTTTAAAGAAAAGAACATACAACGCCCATGAAGAATTGAGTCTATTTATTTTATTCCATCTTGCATTTGTGTTGTTAAAGCAAAGCATTCTATACATATTATTTAGCTATTTACTGCTGTTATACACCCATTATTGACCTACTTGCAGAAAGACAAAGGCAGGGACAAACTTGTTAAAACGAGCATATCGATAATGCTTCTCTGACAAATATTTATTTAGAAATAAGCTACTGCTCATGGGTTTCTTTTATTAACAGTTAATGGCTCAATTCACAGAACTTTGAGACACCATGGAACATGTAGCAAAACGCAGTGCTGGTAATAGGCAACATCTCTTCTCTTCACTAAACATTCTTCCTCTGTTATGGTAACAGCTGAGCTACTGATTCAAATACCTAAGTGAAAAGAATCTGGCAAGTGATGGATGACAGCTTTTAGATACAAGATGATCCCATATTTATTTATGTAAGCAAAAAACCTCAGTGTCACAGACAAAGAATTATTATCTGAAAAAACCTGTATTTTAAAATAATGTGTACCAGCTTTATAGCAGGCATCATAGTATGATTGCAGGTTAGATATAGGAAAGATCTGAAGAAAACAAACAGTAAATCCAAATGTTTTGATCTGTTTCAAAGCCAAATAATATTGCAATGGCTTAAAAAAAAGAAAAAAACCCTATAATTAATTTTTATTTTGTTTCTTAACACTAGCTTTAACTGTGCGAAATCATACTACTGGAGTATCTTTAAAACCACTCCTGTGAGATGTGGAAAAATGAAAATGAAATAATAGTGTGAGTCAGAAAGGGAATTTTACTGCACAAAAAATATCTCAAAACACTACACTAAAATATTTTAATAGATCACTTTGTTCTACAGCTTCTAACAGATAAAGTGTATGGTCAGCTGTGGCATCTATTGATAATACCCAGGGAAAACAAAGTGTATCTACCTCTATATTGAAACCAGTTTAACTAATCTTAATGTCTAATAGATTCTCACTAATAGGCTGATTTAAAACAAAAAATTGTAAGATTTTCAATCTGAATACATAGTTCTTCCATTATGACTGTCTACTAGGCTGGCTGCTTCACTATACCTGTAGGAATGCATGAAAGAAGAGTTGCATGAGCTAAAGATGTTTTTTCCCTCAACATGTATCCATTATTTCCCTCTTGCCTTTTAAAAACAGGAAACACTTTCAAGTACTTTTGGAGCTCTACACTTACTTCTTGAGGAACTATTGCTATGGTAAATTGTACAGAAATACTTCAAAGGAGTGTTACAGGTGCCATACTTCCAGTCCAAGACATGCAGGTGTTGGAACTAAAGCAAAACAATAGAATTTTAACAGACTGAGTATTCCTTTACAGTTTTGCAGATAGAGGCACAGATTTTAGAAGATTCACTTTTGCAATTCACACGCTGAAAATGATTTTAAAGGATTTCTGATTGCTGTGTACAAAACAAAGAGGGTGACAATTCACTTGCTCTCAGGAGCACATGGCACTGACAGAACAGGTGCAGGCCACAGAAATGCATTATTTGGAATAACACACAAGTGGGCACCTCTGCCAGCTGCAGAATTCCAGGCTCTTGGCCCTTTGCAACTATGTGGCCTTGAAATTCTTTGGATATGGAATGTATTTAACCAAGTTCAGTTATGCAAGACATATTTGAAGTGGCAGACTCACATTATGCTATGCCCCAAAACCTTACAATTAAAAGTATGTTTTGCTGTATAAAACCCAATTCTGTTTAAAATTTCTTATAATTTTAAAAAGTCAAACCACACAATCATATAAAGTATTTGAACAGCAAATAAATAGGCTTCCTGAAACTCAGAGAACATGTGCATTCAACTATCATAAAAACAACATCAGGTATTAGTCTGTAATCTCTAGACTATGGTGGAATGGTGAGACAATGTTCCCAAACTGACCCTAATCACACTGGAAAAGTATGAACATTTCTTTTAAGCAAATTTAGTGCTATAATGCTGCTGTTTTTTCTTTTCCTGCTACTATTTTCTTCAAAAAATGGATGAAGCTGAAAGAAAAAGAAAAGTAATAAAAACACATCTTAAAATTAATCACTGCAAGTCACAGTTACATGAACAAAGCTGTGCTCTTTTTAACCTAAAGAAATATTTTTGAAAGCATCTGGAACTAAGTATTTTTCTCTGCAGCTTGGGAGCTGTGGAAGGGACATCCTCCTCTTGGAGAAAAAAAACTGGAGAATCAAATCCTGTTCCCTCTGCAGTGAGGGTAAATACTGCCAGCTACTACAGGCATGGGTGGTCTCCTTAGTCCATCTGAAAAACAGTTTCCTTCAGCCCTATCATTTAATTTTAAAGTGGAATTTGTTTTATCCTGCAGACTAATAAGTACCCTAGGAGTTTGATTGGTTGGTGCTTAATGAAATTGCTTCTGCTGACATTAGATACATTAGGATACTGATTAAAACACTTCATGATCCCTCTTGATTTTAAATTGCTAGCTTAGATTTGTGAGATGCCATCAAAGTATCTTTTTCCTTCCTTTCCTTCATCCTAATCCTGCTTCTCCTTGCCCTTTTTCTGTTCATGATCCTTAAAGGTTGTGGCTCATTGGCAACAGCACGGTCACAAACCAAATGATAACACCATGTTGAACACTGCATTGTTAAAAATATGCCAAACCCCAGAACATAAACACTTAAACACAGTCATCCCTAAAATACAATTTCCTGTTTCAAAGCTCAAACTATTCTTAAATGTGGCAACAATGAAGATTATTAGTATGAAGGGAAAGTCAGAGTAAACTTTAACTTTGTAAAATATTTGTTGAGGAAAGATAATTTTGTAAATGTAAAAACCAGTATAAAAGCATTACATTTGAGCTTGAATGTGGAAGACAGTAATACATTGTCAGAAATGGTGTTGGAATGGCATTCCTATGACAACAAGGCTGTTTTTCATGCTCTTAGACAAAACTGCATACCGTATTACCTTCCAGTGGGAAACATGTATGTATTATGGGCATAATGACAGCTTATCCTCAAATATTATACACTATAAATACCAGGTTTGGAAACTTTACCTGAAAAGTGGGGGAAACAACAATAGCTGTAAAAAGTTCCATTTTCCTCAACAAATCTTATCAAGGCTCTTGAGATGAAATTACATTTAAAAAACAAAATTTACTTATATACTAAAACCTGCTGTGTCAGAAGCTTTTACGAAAAAAAGTGAGTATACTGAATTTTATGCTTAATACAAACCTTAAGACCACAGAAAATAAGAAAGTAGAAGTTTTTGTACATTTTAGCACCATTATGAAGTCAGACTCGAATGCCGGTTCTGTCACTGCGGCTGTACCTTGCAGCTGGTGGAGCTCATGTGAAGCTCATTGACTTCAGCCACCTTTCATAGAAGAAAAACTGGATTTGCCGACCACAACAAACAATATGCTTGCCATTTTTTCCTTTTTTTCTATCTTTTTTTTTCTTTTAAAATTAATTTTGAACTTGATTTTTATTGGGCAGCCAGAGTGCATCTCTGTCAGCTAAATCCAAGTCCAAGTCCTTTGGGTCTCTGGATGGCTCGTATGGGCTCTGCTATCCCTTTGCCGTCTGGTCCGAGGCCTGTGCCTGGGGTCCAGCCCATACTCTGAAGCATTCTGTTTCCAATGTTGTTTTCTGGGATTGGTTGGGTGTTTTCACCTACAAACCCTGAGATTAAAGAAACACACAGCATTAATCAGCACTGCCTGCCATGTGGAGAAGAGCAGGATAATCTCCCGTAAAGCTTTAAACCTTCTTATTCTCCTAATTCATCTAACAGGTTTCTAGAACAGGCTGTCTTTGCACATGTTGACCTCTTGACTGCATATGATTCTAAATAATACAGTCTTATGCTTTTGTTTTCAATGCTTTTGAAGACTCAGTCCATTTTTACACATAACAAATATTGTCACAGATCTTTTATATTCCATTATGGTGGATTTCACATTAGCCTCAAAGAATATAAATCAGCTGCAGGTGTCTACCAATACATTGTCAAGAACACCTGAATTTCCAGTCCTATGCAGTTACTAAGCAGAGACACGTCATAGTAACATGACCATCACTGTTCTTAGTAATATTTATCAATGATCTCCTTCAAGAAAACCCAATAAATAAGTTCTGATTAAACAATTATAGCTGTTAAAGAAACAGTACAGACAGGTGTTCAACCCCTCTGAAATTCAGCTGTACATTTACTCAGTTTCTCTTTTACTGAACATTGTGAGATTTGATACGTCCAAGTTTACTTTTGGTGTTTTCAATGTTGTTAAGTGTTGTTTACACTCTTCTCTCCTTAGCATCAAGACCTCTCAGAAAAGCTGCATACACCACAGAAAAGAGCACCAACATTCCAAGTGTTAGTATATGTTTGTTAGTATAACATTTTCTTATATTTTTATTTTCTTATATCTTATATTTTCATTTTCTTAATAGTAGGGGGTTTTCTTCCCATGAATGCATAATTAAAAAAAAAAAAAACTGAAGTCAAGATAACAAAGCTGTTTTTTCCCCTTCAACAACCAAACTCCCCAAGCCAGAGTTTGGAAACAATGCATGGATAAGCCTTCTATATACAAGTATCTTGCATGAGGGATATTTATTTCAAGAATTTGTGTTAAAATTCATCAAGTTCCCCCATATAAACAATTTTAAAAAGGGCTGAAGTTTTTGAACACAAGCAGTTGCAGGTAGACAGCTGGATTTTGTTTTCAGCATTATTCAACATCTCCCTGCCCCAACAACAGAATAAAAAAAAAAAAAACCTTTAACGTGCCCAGCTTCAAAAACTATCTGTTTAATTTTCTACTTATTTATTCTGCCTGCTACTTTTTGAAAAATACTGTAGTAGGAGACTGTGGTTTTGAGTTTTTGGAGACTATAGTATCTTCAGCCAAGAATTGACCATTGACAAGCAGCTGGCTTATCATTATACTAACTTACTAAACAAGAACGCAAAGAAGTTGAAGATGAGCTTCTAAAAAGCCTCATTTATTGCACACACAAAAAACCCCAAAGTCCCACAGTGGAAACTGCATACACAGAAATTCAAAACGAGGTGAACATTAAAAACCTCAGGATTATTGTGATGATGAATTTACAGTACAGCAGCATTATCCACTATAGATCTGTTCATAGTCAGTAAAACACTGGCTACATAAAAGGCAGACTGCTTTCTAGTACCTCAGTTCCTGAGTCAAAGCAAAAAGGGAGTGCATTGAAGGAAGGCATCCTTTAATACTGGTTTGAAGCTATGCTTAATGCTAGGCTTAAAATAAAGGCTTTTAAGTCAGCAGCCTGCAGTCCCCGAGAGGGTTCCTCTTGAACTGACCAGCACAAAATTCAATGGCCAAGACTTCCTTTCTTTTCAGGCCTCCACAGGCAGAGGCAATTTTCATACAGATGAGTCCCTGGCACTGCCTGGCATACACAACACTGGCTTTGCAACCTTCCCAGTTATACTTTCTAGCTCAAAATAAAAAAAAGCAAAAGAAGAAAGGGTACTGTTTAACAACATTTCTGGTAAGCCTCACAGGTAAAACCCTGGAAGTGTGTTTTGGTCCACTTATTTTAAGAAGTAATGGTAAGAAATGAAGCATCATTCCAGTAAATGTTTGTGGAACAATTAAGGGGAAAACTTCAAGGGGAAGAAAGATCCAACAGACCTACCAAGCAGGAAAGAGCAGGTACAAGAGTGTATTTTATGACACCTAAAAACTGGAAACATTTAACCATTCATAATGCTGCCTAGGCAAAGGCAGCAATGCTGCTGGAACAGTATGCAAGGCGTAGCCTGAGACAATGTAAACAGCTTTTTTGTTTTAGTCTGTTCAGGGAAAAACCCACAGACCTCTTCCTGTAACAGATGTACCTTTCTATATGAATTTCAATTCTCGAGACAGCCAGAGGAACCTCACAAAGAAGATATATGAAAGAACACTCTGTACCCTGACACGTTATTTAGTAAACTGGTGCTTCTATTTTTGATACCTTTTGAAGTAGTTCAGTGTTTTTTCTGTGACAGGATAATTGGAATAATTTGTTTTTAGAGACATATAAGTACTTTGAAAATGTGTATATGATAACTATTTTTCCCTCCACTGTACATACTTTTCTATCTCCTATTAAAACACAGGTTCTCCCTAAGAGCTGTTTTACTCTTGCATATCATCATATTAAAAAAAAAAAAAAAGAAGAAAAAAGAAAAAGGAAGAGAAGAGAAATCACCATAAACTTGGTTTCACAAGCCACTTTTGGGCAAACAATCAAACAACATACACTGTCCAAAGGATAATGTGTTTGGAGGCTTTGTATTGCAGCAAGAATGAAGTAAAACCAAAACCCCACCCATCTTGCCTATATTACTAATTGACTAATTACTCCTTCTTGTAAATGAGGTGAATACGGATTGCTTTTACTTGAATTGTGAAAAATATTTAATAGACACTGGCCATTCTTTCACAGTATAGCCAGTTTTTATATGAATACTATCTATGTCTGTCTTTAGGATTCCTGCAATTTTCACCTATCACTTGAAAAATTTATCTGTAATGCAACATATTTTACTTGAATCTAAAGAATACAGATAGTGGTACTGCCCTCTTCCTCCATTTCACGTGCAATCAGCAAGTTGGAAAAAAACCCCAACATTTGCATTGCTGATTGACTGCATGACGGGAAAGAACTCTTAAAAATCGTGCTACACTGTGTGCTATTCCCCTGACCCCCATTCATGTGCTTTGGGCTTTTATTTTCTAATTAAAAGCAGTAATTGTCCTTGCAATATTAATCTTCAAGTTTAGTTTTTAATTCATCCCTATGGCACTTCTTGGACTAGCCAGTAGGGCCTGTTAGAGAGAGTGGTCCAAGCACATGGCCTTGAAAAGGGCCGTGCTACCTCTGGGACGTGTTCAGTCTTGACCCACCCAGGAGCAAGAGCAAAACCAACCCATTGTGCTGTCGCACAAAAAATAACTAGGCAGAATCAGATTACAAAAAAAAAAAAAAAAGTGGGGATACATTTTTGTAAATTTATTGCTGTATGAGGTTTCCTGGGGTTCCAGGAGTTACGAGAATGTCTCTACAGTAATAATTTGTAGGAATCTCCTGTGCAGTACCTTTTATTTCTACAGACTGAAAATGTTATTAGCAACCCTAACAACTGGTTTCTGATCTACCAGATGAGTAGTCTGCATGGAGAAGTGGCTGCCATTATACAAGGGAGGAGCAAACATGAACGTACAGTAACTTGTTTGAAAAGACAGCACTGTAAAATATCCTCAGCTTATGCTCCTTCTCTCTGCAATACTGCCAGCTGAAAGAAAAAAAGGCCAATCCTCAAATCTTTGTGTATAAGAACAGAGACACTCCAAGGTCTACATGTCTTATGCATATGACCTTACATACATGGAATATGAAATCGATGAGTAGTAAGTGACAAAACTGGGAAGGGGAAAGCAAAAAACTCATCACATTTGTTTAATTCTGGTATGATATTTATGATGGCATTAAGGGCAGATTTCAGTGAAAAATAAAGGTATGTAATTTTTTCTTAACAGCTGTTGAGACAGGTATATCCTGGTTAAACAGTACACTAGCATTCAGTACCATACCCTTGATTTTACAGTGATTGCCATGAATTAATTTAATTCCATCTGTAAGCTAAAATCAGATCAGAGGTCTAATGCTGCTGCGGGCTCCACATCTGTTTAATCATTTTTGGATACAGCAGCTTGCAAAAGTTCAGCTTTTAAATTTGCTTCATATTTAAGAAACAATGCTACACCAGCTTACAACACTGTCAGCAGGAAACAAATGAGCCTATGAAGAGTTTTGATCTGACAGACCCATTTTATTTGCAAAATGCTTCTACAAATTCAAAGCTCACCATTGAAGTTATCATTTATTATATAATAATAAAGGAGTAGTGACCTCATAAACCACTATTGTGAAAATATTTATTTGTATGGTCCAGTTGCTGGATAAGACTAACATCAAGCATGTTTGGCTTATATTGGGCTGAATAAAACCAGAATACAGCTAGGATCAAGCTCCCAGATAACCCTTATTTAAGAAAATGTGTGCGTTTTTTGTTGTGTCTCTTTTTTTCCCTCTCAACCCCCCCCAAGCTGCAAGAAACAAATGAAGGCATTGTGAAGTAATTTCATCTCTGGCCACTGAACTATTTCTGATGTTAAGAAAATGGGGTTTTAAACAGTTCTGAGAAAATGACACTGTACATAAATATAGTCTTGCCCTTTCATCTTTCCTTTATATGATTAAGACTTGTGAGCAGAACAGCGCTGCCTTCGCAGAGCATACCACAACTATTATTTCCTCTTCTATCGCTCCCAGCAGCCTTAAATCCTTTAAATCCTTTCCTAGAAGGATCTCTTTTTGCTTGGGTAATTTTTGCAATGCATGGCCTGCTAACCCTAACCCCCTACCCTGGATCTCACTTATGTCTATCACAGCAGAGCCAGTCTTTCTACCTCAAATCTTCCAAGGAGCATTGTGGATGGTAATTCACTTGCGTAATTGGCTCAAGAGATGAAAATCTTGTATCTGCCTCTCTTAGCCACTAATCTATCCAGCTGACTGCAAGCCTAATTGGCAGCTTGTTTAGTAATTTGGCTCCTAAAGTGTTGTATTGATGTTGGATAAACAGCCAATGGAAGCAGAAATGATACATGCTGCTTCTCTTTAAAAGCTGGTGCACTTTCCCCCTCATTTTCTGAAAGCATTTAATATTTCATCTATTCTTTTTCTTTTCTAACTCCTCACCAGACAGATGAGCTCAGAAAAGTAGGGACTGATCCTGATACATAAGGAAAGTAATCAGAATAATACATTGCTGTAGTCTATCTTTTTATGCCAGCTCTCTCTAACTAGCAAAATGGGAATCAGACTGCCTGGATGTTTATGTTCTTAAAATTGTTTTGGGTAATTGCACAGACACAGCTTCAGAAGTACAGCCAACAGCTGTATGGTGATTTTAAAACTCAGTACCTGCAGTGGTTTTCAAAATTCAGTACAGGATGGCTTTATATCTATAAAAATCCCCCACAAAACACCAAACCAGAACTAAAACAACTCAGCTAAGAATATGCTACGAAAATTATTTAGCTAATATTTGAGACTGCATTATTTCACCAGACTTTTACACATCCCTCACACTGAGCTATCTAAGACTGTATGAAGAATAACCTTAGAATTATTATATTCAGGTGAGTCTGCTTGCATTGAATTTTTTTCTAGCTAACAGAGAGATAAGAATAGGAGAGAGGACATAGCTATGACTTCAGGAGGTGCTGGAAGTCTCTGTATTTATCCTGTATCCACAGCAGAGTTTTGTTGATGTCTGCACTGCCATAGTTTCATTCCTACTACCCCATCTCAAGGGGTATTAAATATGGCCTGGGTAAACACACCTTATCTTAAGGCATAGACTGTAGATTTAAATCTATTTTCAACTCCTCTGAATATATAAACATAAATTCACACACCAATGAAGACTGTGACACTGAATTTTAGGTACAACTGGTTATCCAGAAACACGGATCACTTGGAATTGGATTTGCAATTGGTGCTCCTCTCCTTCCATTCTTTATTGGATTACACTGGGTGTGGAGTGAAACTTCATGCCCATTCAGTCTTTGCTGCTATAAAATTGGTTGGAAGAGTTTGTATTTTTAGACTGTCATTTATCCCTCTGTAAAGGGAATCTCTTGAATACCCAAAACTGTCTTTTCACTTGAGTCCAAAGAAGGTTGTTTTGCCTTTGTTTTACGCCTTGTCTTTGATGACAGAAACACTGTCACTGGATGGCACTTTGGAAGGAGCATTCTCACTGGGGGACATTCCAAAGCTCTGTTTAAACCCCTCAAAATTCAGCAAAATGGATCCCATCTGATAAGCATGCCCTCAGTTTTATAGAAAGACTTGCAGCCGTAGAACGAAACCCAGTGGAAATCCAAAGCAAAAATTTTCTTCATGAAATCCAGAGTATGTACAACAGATTTTATCAGGAACTTTTCCACCAATTGCAAAGCTTTTACAGAAAGACAGAAATCCAAACTTGCCTGCTCTGGAAACCTGATCAATGAATTTTATTTTCTCACATGTTAAACAGGTGTTTTTATTCCTCTGAAGTGCCAAAACCTTCTGCATAAAGCTATCCAGTTTATGGACAGACCTCCTCCCTTATTCAAAAAGTGAATCATGTTTTGAAAAACCTTTAAGAAAAGTGTTTTTTGCATAATCTATACCAGAGACTGTTTGCAGCTGTGCTCCCTCTTTCCTCTGGAGAAAGAAAAGCTAGTCACCATCAACCAAGAGCTTGTTGTGGAGAGCTGGGATAACAAGTTATGTTGACTGAGGAAAAATTACACATTTTAACTGCCAAACCATCCGTGTTTTAACAAAAATCCTTTGGTATTACCAACCTAAAACAGACTGGCAGAAACGCCAGGTACTTCTTCTATTGGTTGAGTTCTAGGAAAACTACAGGACATCCATCTGCCCATCTGAGGAAGGTGATGGTTCTAATAAACTGCACATAAAAAGGAGGTGGCCCCTCTCTGTGGGGAACCACTTTATTATGGTATCTGGCAGAGAATGTGCAGAACTTGCAGAGCACGTAACTGACCTTGAGGATGAGTCTCCCTACTGACATCTCTGTTTCACTCAAAGCTAGTCCTCAAGTGTACAACGGTTTAATGAAACATACCTTTGGAACATGAAAATAATGCCTGGTTTAGCCTTTTTTTCCCACAATTTCCACCATATTAAGGGTGCTCTCATTGGTTATATTCTCCATTAAGCTGGTTTATGGTTCCTGAGAGTGATGTCCAAAAAATCTACGGAATCATAGAATATCTCAAGTTGGAAGGGACCCATAAGGACTGTGAAGTTCAGCTCCTAGCAGAGGCAATTTGAATGGTTTCTGCAACCAGAAACAACTTTCTTAGGAAAGACTCCCAGAATAATTTGGGGAATTGTTTTTGAAGCTTACACATTTCAGAAGACAACAGCATGTAGAAAAGACAGGTACAGTCATCTTCTACAAATCCGAATGTTTCTTCTTGACTTTATAGTGGCTGTTTGTACAGCCTGTAGAATATTGTCTTCTCTCTAGATCACAAGAAATCCACCAGCCATTTTCCAGGACAAGCTTGCTCTGGTTCAATTGCAGGTCTTCTGAAGTTTGTTACTGAACTTTCTGAATGCTGGCGCTTATATGTTAAGACACCTTGCCTGAACCAGCCACCTCAAGCTCAACACAAAAGGCCTTTTGCTCTGAAGGGACAGCAGCTTCCAGTACTGGATGCTGCTATCTATCTTTTATCTTTTAGTTTAGTGAGACAATACAGTAGAAGAAACAAAGAAACAGAAAGAAGTCACTAAAATTTAACCTGCTGCAGATACCAACCAAAGAAAAACAAGCGTCCATGGGCTGGGCAACCAAGCAGGCATGAAGCATATGCCAGGAAGGACTTCGGCAGACTAAGGATAAGAAATGGTGCAATGCAATAAGGGAAAGTGTTCACAACATGCCAATGCTGTATTGCCCCGTGACAAGGGATTTCTGCTATAGAGTTGTACATCTGGTAGACAGAAAAGCAGTGAATCAAGCTAAAAAGAAAGTAGGCTTATAATAGTTTGTCTAGAGTTTTGGAAATTTACGGCCAGCTCATCCAAGTATCCAAAGGTTTACCTTTCCTCTGAAACTACTGCACGAAATTGACCTTCACCACAAACTTAGCCTCAGCCACCTCTGTTATCACACTGTAATCACAATCTTTTTCAAATCATCATTTTGGTTCTGCAGATATTCAGGTCTGATTTTTAATCACTGACATATTAAGCATCAGCAAAATAGTTTGCTTAGCTGTTCCGTTGGCAATTTTTAAAAAGGAATGAAAACATGTACCCTTTTGATTACCTTGTTAAAGTGAGTCATGATGGCATTATAGCAGTGCTCAGTATTTCTGCTGTAATTAAGAAACTGTCATATTTTTCATTAAAACACATTCTTTAAAATGAGACTTTTAACTTGGTCATTTCAATCAGGACGAGCCTGAAGTGTAGCATGTGCATGCAACATGCCAACTAGATAAAGAATATGACATCTGAAATTTGTTTTTGCAAAAGGTAAGTATTAAAGTGCCCATAACATGCATAGTAATTTACCTATTTTATATATCCATTTTCTACATTTTAAGTATAAAATAGCTTTCTTTTTTTTCTAATTGTTTTTTGCAGGTTTTTAACACTGCTCCAAACTGTAAACCACACTATGTAACACCACAGTAAAAAGATTGTTTTGAAATAAAAATAAATGGCTATTTACAAGGCATACAAATATGAGATGTGAAGCAGAATTTGATGATTTTCCTCCAACATTTAAGAATTAGAGGTTTGTTATTTAAAAAAAAAATCTAGAAGATTTCAGGGATTTAACAGGAGATAAAAAAACCCAAAAATCTTCTACAGAAGAAGAATCAATTGGAAAGGATCTGGGATAAATACATATTCAGTGTATGGCATCTAAAATTTTGTAGCACCTACTGGTTTGATATGAGACTTAAACTAGATAATCTGAGACTGAAATAACTGCAACTACTCCCAGTGCATGTGTTTCAAGTACTAACAGTAACTTGCAAAGAATGTTCTTTCTCTAGCATAAAATTTTGTTGCTGTAGTTGCTATTTTGCTATTATTTTCATTACACTGGACCCAGCTTTGGTAAGGCTATTTCCATGACAATGGATTAGTTTCTCTAAGAGGTTCTTATACAAACTTCAGAGCACTGTATTGCTGCAGTGAAGTATGTCAGGGTGTCACATGAAATAGCTCTACCACTCAGGTAGTCAGAGGGGGCAGAAGGTCATTGAGAATGACCTGGTCCGTATGTGAACAGACTCACTGGAATAATATTGGTTTCATCGAAGAAGTAATGCAAAGGAGTATTTAAAATGTACAACACCTAATTCTTAAATTGTAGGAAGTAATCAATTTTTACTAGTATCAGTTTTTAGTTGATTAATTAACTATCTATGTTCAATACACAGATGGGATATATGAAACATCCACAAAACAGAAAATTTATCTTAGCAAAAAAGACAAAATATGGCACTCCTGTATCAGTACTGTCAGTTCCTAACCATCCATGCCTATATCACATCCCATTTTCCTCACTGCTTTTCAACACATCTTTTCTTCACCTTTACAAATGACATTTTTGAAACTATAAAATGCTCTGTGCTGCTCAAACTTTCTTGCTTCAATAGTTTCTCAATGCTGTACAAGTAAAGCTACATCCCGTGTTACTAATATACACAAACCTATTGGTATGTGACTTTGACTGCAAGCTGAGAACAGGCTATAAATTTAGAAATCAATATCTAACTCTATCAATATTCATTTTACTTTTTCAATACAAAATACAAAGGTGAAAGAGCAGTAAATAAGCTGGAGTACTGAAATAAATTGGGTGTTCTTGTCACAATTAATAAATGTTTAACCAATCACACTGCTTGCTACAGAAGTCTGTGGCTTTGTAAGGTGTCTGAAAGTAGCAGGTGCTACCCTTGTGAGACTCAAACCCAGGCAAAATATTTTGATACCTTGTTAGGGTCACCAGTCATTCTCATCACTACTACTGAACCTAAAGGTATAAATGACCATTTCCAACACTGTGCAGATTTTTACAAGAGTTAATTTACCAATGCATTTTTTTTTTTTCAAATGCAGATGAGAATTTAGAAAATACTGTTATCAACACATTGGCTCATATTAGGTGAAACTTTGCAAATTTGCAGTCCATATAAAGAAAATGCTTGCAGTAAATGAGTCATTTACAGACAGCCTTTCAGGTTTCACTATGGTATTAAATACAATTATTAGGAGAATGCTTTTTTCATTTCCAACTTCTGTTCATATGAACACCTTCTGTCCTTATTTTATTTCAAGGAAAAAGTTCACATATTCTTCTACATAAAATCGAGTCCTTCTATTCCTATATCTTAACTAACTCGAACTACTGAAAGAAGAACAATCAAATAAATGACCTCTTATTTTAATCCAAATTTCCAAATGTATGTTCATTCTAAAAGAAAACCCTGTTTCTTTCATAAAATCATATGGAACACTGACAAAAACCAAGGCCTGTGATGGATAAACAATAATTTAGCTGTAGGAAGGTTAGCCTTTGAGAAAACTGTAATAATCTCTAGAATGCTATACATTACCTATACATATGTACAAGCTTATTTAATGTTTACCAAAGTTTCTATTTGCTTAAAAACTCACAAGGATGAAGTGTATAAAAAACTTCCATGAGACCACAAAAAAAATTCTCAATCCTCCTGATCAGAACAAAATTGAAAAGATTACCTTGAACTTGAAAAGAGAAAGAGGCACATTAGTTAAAAGGTACTCATATGATACCTTTATCTACCATTATTCTCTGTTGCTCTTCATATAAAGGCAAACTCTGGGGCAAAACAATCTCTAAAACTGTGACTACAGGGACACATAACATTGAATGACCACATATTTGCCTTAGTATCAAAATATTGGCTTTGCAAAGTTATGCAGAGGAGCCGGCTTGTAAAATAAAATTCTGAATGCTGAAAGCCCAAGGTAAAGTGAATAATAAAATTAATTTCACTATACTTGATAACCTCTCAGTACAAAATGACATCCTCTAGTACTTGAAAGTTGTGAAGTGAAAATTACCTTGTAGAAATAATTACATTATTCTCTCTTCAGCCATTAAGTATTTTTCTTTCTCAGTTCACATATGTTCAGAGTCTTAGAAGCTGACCCATAGATTCTCTTTTTTTCATACTGCTGCCGCCACTAAGGTGCTTTTATAACATTCTTAATATTATTCCTGGTCTGTTTCTGCCACTGAGGTTTGAAACAAAGAAGTTTCAGGAGGGGGAATTCAGTTAGAATACAAGTATTAGGCTTCTCTAAAGACATCCACTTGAAATATATTCGAAGAATTCTATGTGTTGCAAATGTTGCTGTAGTAGTTTATGTATGCCCAGGACATGCAATCCAGATTTCTATATTAGAAATATATATAAAGGCTCACATGGGTACACATACAACCTAATCCATCCAGTATGCACATATACAATTAATACAACAGACTGATGAGAGTTCTATAAATCACTGCTAAGTATTGAAAAAGTCATTTCACAGCTGTGACATCAGCAAAATGCATCCAATGGTTGTGACCTCATATCTGTAAAAATCTTTCAGAAATGTGCTTGCAAGTGCTTCCTGTTTAATCTACAGGACTAATTTTAAAGCTGTGTTCCACAGCCTTACCACCACACTTTCAGTCATTTACCCAAGAATTCACATCCTAACTTTATTGTGCAGGGTATTTAGAGCATTCATATGCAGAAAAAAAGATGCCTCAGGTCTCCTTCCCTTGTAATGTTTGAAGACATAAGCAGTAATCTTTGCTGTCTCAGTACATGAAAAAAAGATATATTGTCTTTAAAGAAGTGCTGTGCTACAAAGGACTGGAAATTGGCAATGTTTGCAGGAGAATGGAGAAAGCCTATTTATTTCTTAATCTTTATTAATAAATAAGGATGGGACAAGTCTGAATATATTGGGAAGTTACTGAATTTATCAAGCTTTTCCCCAGGTCACTGACCTACTGTTTTGTATTCAGAGATTTAACATCTTGTGGTTTGTGCTCTGTCCCAGGGAAATTGGTTACCTGTGGGTCCTGGCAGGGGAGCAGCTTTCCTTCTCCGCTTGATGTCTCCCATGCACAATGATCCTAAATGTACACTGGTTTGCCTGCAAGTAATTATAGGAGAAAACTATTAACAAAGGAAGAAAACTGCCACATAAATACACAGCTTGTATAATCTGAACCTATATCAAAACATTCTCAACCAAGATGAAGCTGCACAGTCAAGCCACCAATCTTGTTTATATCGAAACATAATTATGTTTGTTGACAAGCGCTCAGTATCTAAATGCAGCATCATAAATTGTTACTGGAATGAATAAATATAAATATAAAGGGAATGCTTTTTAATTTTCAAAACCGGCAATCTTTCTAGCTCAACATAAAACAAAAACACTGTTGCTCCTGACAGGAAAATAGCCAAGATTAATTATCTAAAGAGATCACAATGCTGTTTGTAGGTTATCAATTGGCTGGTAATGCTTGACTGTCAGAGCAGCATTTATTACATGGAAAATATTAGCAATTTTTTTTAAGGTAAGATGAGGAATGAATGAGAAAACATGAAACAGTAAACTCTTCAAAGGTGCATAAAATAAACTTGTAGCATAACAATTTATCCTCTTCTAATTCACTGGCAAGTTGTGAGAATACCATGGAAGCACAGTATCTGATAGGCTCCTTGAACAATATGAGCTTGCACTTGGAGACTGGAAAATTGATGGAGATGCAGAGGATGGCAAACAAGCAAATGCTACTGTGTTAAATCCAGCTATTAGAAGTCAGATACCACAGCAAATGGTAAATTTGGAACTTTCAAGTGTTGACTTTTGGAATAGGATCTCAAAGGACAATTACAGTTATTATTTTTCTTGAAGTAATGTACAATGCCTGCAGAATTGAATATATGTTGCTGACATTTTTTTTTTTTCAAAGAACTAGAACAAAAGGGGGAAAAAAGCAGTAATTTCTGAACTGCACAATTTTAATATGTCTCTATAAATGTTACTGAGAACTGTGTTTGTTGCCACGTAAGTGTAGTGAATTTTGATAACATTACAAGCTGAAAATTGCATCTGACAATCTAGTGCAGCATAGTAACACTATCACTCATGGGATCTGGTTTCAGTGTGGATATATGACTTACCCTTTACTGCATTTATAAACTTTTTAAAGCTAGGCTGCTTCTAAATGAATAACAAATGGTCACATACTGTTGAGAGACCTCAGATTTGCTCAATAATGTAAAAGAGTGACAACAATGCCTTGATGAATAAGATGACAATGTACAATCTTCTGAATATTTCTTCTAAAAAGACACAGCAGATTACAAGTACCACAGTGCTTATATTTAAATAATAAAATATTCCAAGAAACTTATGTTTCACAGAGATGTGCACTCTAGCTTCACCTAGTGAACCCTTATTTCAACACTTCCTTTTAAGACATGTTTTCCTAGCAATTCCAAAATGAAATTTCATCCTATTTTAATATCCAGAAACTCAACACAGTTGAACTAGTTAACTAACAGGATGATAATTTTCAGTTCTGAATTTAGAAAGAAATCACAAAGTGTAACCCTTTAATAATTGATGGTATGATAAAGAAAATGAGTATTTAAATACAATATGGGGAAACAATTATTAGAGAAAAGATACCTGAGATGTTTGATCATCAACAGATCAGTATTTAACACTGGTATCAAACATGCAGAATAAGTTGTGTGATAAATTATATGTTCTACAGTGTGAAACTCTTGTTTTCTGAATGAAAAAGGGAGAAAGTCTCCAGGAATACAAGTAGGATGAAAGATAAAAATTAATAAAGTCAGGCAATTGAACCTGAAGACCTGAGCCACAGCAGTAACAGTGAGCAGCGTTTGAGTTATTTTACCAGAATTGATTATTTGTTACACTACATTGAGATATCTAGATTATTGATCCGTAAGATTATGGTGCTGGGGTCTCCCCACTTTTCCTCCAGGCACACGGAATGGAGTTGCAACAAATAACACTAAGTAAGGACTACTTTGTTATTGTTGTCACCCTTCATGTAGAACACAGCAGTTACTTTTTAATTTAAAATCAATGAACGTCTGAGAGGCAGCCTTGTTCCTTCAGCATAAATGAATCATTTGCCTTTGCCGATCACAACAACCCCATCACCAGCCAAGGTGAGAGTGGATATTTCTTTGTTGTCGTCAAAAATTCCCTACACCACAAATAAATAACAATATGCTGGAGCACCAATTAAGCTTTGTCAAACCCAGTTTTATGGCCACTACCATCAAATGTTCAGCCAACTTGCGATTGTGAAGTGGCATTTGCCTTCACCAGGGCTTAACATTTGATATGCTCTGCCAGTGTAAATCACAGCAAAACGAAAAGCTCTTATTTATTTATTTATTTATTTAGAGAGGACCAGACAAGAACTATTACTGCTGTGGAACTGGCAGGTTAGACAAAAATAAGCAGAGTTGTGAAGCTGCACAATACATTTTGAAATGCCTGTAATGGGGGTATTATAAAGTAGAGAGAACTCTGACCCTCAATCAGGCTAAGTTCAGCATTATGTTTCTTAGCATTAAATCACAAGAGCATGGATTACAGAAAGGAAGAAAGCTATTTGCCTGACTTCTCTCTACTTACCCCTAGCTTGCTTCCAGCTATCATTTATAAATAGTGCTCTGGAGGGAAGCTAGGCATTTTATTAGGGAAAAAATAAAACTTGTTAAGACCACCTTGCCTGAAAACCTGGCTTTTGACGTGCTGGTGACAGGGACTGGAGCAAGCAGTGTCAAATGGAATAATTTTTAAGGAAAGACAACAGGAACTTGTCGCCTCATTGTATGCATTTACAAATAGAGGCTTTTCAGAGTATTAGGCCTAGTTAAAGCTGCCCTCTGGATAAAAAGTGTTCCCAAGCAGCCTCAGACAAGCTTGGGAGACAAACAGATGTGACTATGGTCCCTGGCGTTTGGCAAGAACACTCACTGTCAATAAGAAAAATATGAGCATGGACAGGGCATCAGCTGCACCACGGCCGAGCAGGCCTGCAAGTGTCATAGCAGCGGCAAAGTTGTGGCAGAGGGAAATAAGAGGGCTGCAAAAGCCAGGCTGGTGTGAACTTACACTAGCTTGCCAAGAATTTTTGTTGTTGTTGTGTCATGCCTCAACGTATTAAACAAAACACTAGAAAAGCTGCTGTCAATTTTTATTCATTTTTCATCTTGCACACAGTGTTTAGATTCTCCTTTCTACATGGTAAATAAGAGCCTCAAAAACGAAGACAGACTGGGAAGGCAGCAATAACAAAAAAACCAGAAAAAAGCTATCGAAATATTAAATAAACCCCACAAAATCCTGTAAATAAACCCCACAGATTTGATACAGCAAACACTTTTATAGAAGCAATGACATGCAAAGCAATTCACAAGCATCTCTGCATTTTTGTGAAACTTTTCCTCTGATAGAAATTTTGCTATTTCCTCCTTAAATAGTTGCAGTCTCTTTATCATTTATTTTTCTCAAGGTAATTGCCCTTACTACAGTAAGATGTCTAGAACTGTCTCTTTAAGCTCCCCTAACACTTATATCCATGCCTATACAACACAATCTCTTTTTCTGTAATTTTCATAGCTCAACAGGCAAATCTTTCTGATTAATTCCCTTTCAGCAGTTACACACATTCACCTCTCCAAGACATTTGCAACAGGCCATGTCAGATTTTTATCTACCTTGACCTCTGTAGTCCATGGACCATGTGGTTACTTTCTCCAAATATACATCTTGCTCTGTGGGGGGACCTACAGCTGAGCTGCTTTAAATGCAATCCACCTTCTGAGGAACTGAGGACTCACCAGGGTTCTTCACTCTATCACTGGTAGATATCACCCTTGCCACTATCAGAGTTGAAAGTTCGCCAGTCACTGAGAAGAACACCACAATAAAATGGCTGTAGGACAGCAGATATTCCTGAACATGTGTTCTAGTTCTCTGGTTTATTATTTGCTTCTGTACTCACTACCATCACAAAACAAAACTTACTAATGAAGGCAGGTGTGAAGGAGTGTTTTTTGTTTAACAGTTTTTACCAAATTTCTGTACACTAACTTGGAAAATCTGATGCAGCATATTATTATGACATAATAATATTTTCAAGAAGACTGATTTCTATTCCATAATTAGATGAATTGGTAATGATCAATACTCGCCTATCCATTATATTGCAATTAACATCTCTCACCTGAGGAAGAAACACACAGTAAACAGTGACACTCCGTTCTGCCACAGTATCAGTGCATTCCTGCAGATGGCTGTAGAACTCTGCAAGTTTATCACTACTGAAGGCTTCAGCTAATGCAGAGGCTTGATGAAAGTTTTTAAGTCAACTTCTTTCATGAGACATCACAAAAAGACCAAAGTTAACTGGTTTGCATTTTAGAAGGGACTTGAGAGAATTATTTTGAAGGGGAAATCTAACTGAAACTGTCAGTTCTCAGTCTTAAAACATGGATAAAAAATACATATTCATATGGGAATGATTGTAGGAGAATGCAGTAGGGACGACAACTCACTTTTAAGCTTGAAATTCCTGGGCAATTTCTTACAAACTGAAATAGAGTAGGGAGAGTGTGAAGCAATGTTCACAGCAGCAGTTAAAGATGGAAAAAACAGAACTCGATTGTGGAACAGAGAAACAAGCCAATAAAATGATTAAAAAAATGGAATGTGTGGAACAGCTCAACTTCATAAAAATCAAAAAATACTCTGTTATTTAAGTACCTTTCACACAAAAATATCACATAAATGATTCTCCTTACACAGAATGGACCTGTAGCACAGCCTATCTTGTTTTTACATGGCTTAAAATGCAGACACTGCTGTATCTGGTGTCCAGTGGAACACATCCACTAGTGTTGCTTAAATAAGGGAGTTTGGAGGAACTTTAATTCTTCCAGTACATTCCGAAATTACCACAAGTGACAGACAATGGCTTCAAGAGCATCAGAGTCAATGGAACAGTTTATGATAAGTTTAGAGGTAAACACCATTAAAACCCTATTATATATGTCTTTCCAAACATCTCATAACACTAATAGCTAATTAAATTAAGACAAACATAAAATTCTACATTTCCATTTGATTGAGTCTCCAGAAGTATGGATTACATTAAAAGGTATCACTCCAAATACATGTACTAAGCGACTGGGGCTGTAAATTTGGGAAGACTACTCTGTATTATCTAGGTATAACAAAATACTTAATCTTTGCCTCTGGCATGTGTATCAATCTAACCACAGAAAAGATGCATGATGATTTCATAATATTACACTGAAACATGCAAGGCAGGTTTGTTTCCGAGGAAAAATACATAAAAAACATGGCTAAGGAATTTTGTAAGGAAAGATGTCTTCTTTCCTTTGTGGTACACAGCTTGTCAAAACATGAATGCAGCTCCTGGTGTCTACTTGAACACCCAGAGAAGGGTAGCATGTGCAGTAATGCATCTGCCCCATGGACAGTTAGAGAGGGATGGTTCCTTGTCCATTCTAAAGAAAGCACCTACCTTCTTTTGCTCTTTTGCTTTCTTGTCACTTTTCTCAGACAATATGAAATCAGTTCCATGCATGATTCCTCCTCATCCTTTACAAACAATAAAGCTTTTCTTCAAATTTGTCTAAAGAATGACATCATCTATATAATAGATTGCTTCACTTACCTCTGCTAGTGTGAAAACCATTACACTAACCAGAAGAGCTATGCACTTTATTTCCCTTTTATTACATCTTAAAAAGATGTGATAAACCCATGCAACTCTATCAAACTCCTTTCATACAATGTCAATCTGTTCACAACATAACTTCAAGCATAAGGGTGACACACCTGTATTATTGAAGGTCCTAGTGCAATCCTGTTATGACTAGAATACAATCTTTCCCTGGCCCATCAGATTACCTCATCACTTAGTAAATACAATATCCTAGCACACTCCTTTCTGTTATCTTTAGCAGCACTTTTGTCATTCAAACACAGTAGTTGTCCAAAATTTATCTGAACACTAAAAATCGACACATTCAACTTCACACTGGCATAATTTTAGTGCACATGATGGAAAACAAAAACCTGCATCACTACGTATGTTCTGACACCCATACTCAAGTCACTTATGCACTTTATTTGTGAAAAGAGACCCTAAAAAATAATTCTGTAGTAGAGGCCTACTGCCCTAAGAAAGGATAATGCATTGTTTTTTCTTGGTTCTAATTAGTAATTTAAGCATATGTTCAGCATTTAACTCTAAATGTTTGCCTTTTCCCCAAGCTCTAAGACAGCTGTCCAAGATGTGAATGCCAGAAAACATTTAAATATCAACATCTGTTGAATTATGTTAATTTAGTGTAATATAATTGGGCATGAGTTGGAATTGATCAAAAGTATATGAATTACACAAAGGCAAATCCAAACCAATATCTTGGTGTACAAACAAGTCACCAAGGAACACTGAGGAAATAAACCCAAAAAATACACTTCTGTCAAAAATTACACAGCAAAAAACTTTCAGTTTTCTTCAACAAATGACATGATTTCACATTTTCAATACAGGAAATTAATATTTCTACTAACTCAGAATATAAATTTCATATTCATTTAGAATATTTCTAAATATTTTTGATGGCAAGTTCCATTATTGTTTTGTGTTAAGCAGTACATGATTAAAAAAATGCTCCTATTTGTGCAATGGTGAAATGCAGTTTGAAAATAGGTCACAGTAACAGACTGTCATCCTGTTACAGGACAATATTGTTTCACAAATTCTAAAGCATTCTTTGGTTTCTTCTTCATCTTGCAACAACACTGCTGCTATTTGAGAGATATGGGCCTCGATCCTCCACATCCAGAAGTGTTTTAGAAAATATCTTTATGACTTGAGCAGTAAACATGGATTTGAACAGACACTTTAATGGAAGGACTTGATAGTGTACTCAGCTACACCATTTCTTCCAGGTATTTCTGGATACATATTTGTTTACCAAGTATGATATTCACTAAATAAACTTAGCATGGGACAAATGTATTTTGTCAAAAAGATTTTAAAAACCACATTTTAAAGTTCTGGATTACAGTCATATAGAGTTAGGTTAAATTATTGCAAACATTAGTGTTGCATTCAAAATGTTTTATAACAGGTAAGGAACAAGAAGCAACATTAAAAATCCAAGTATGTAATACAGTAGCTCAAAAATGGAGGACAAAACATGAAAATTGTATGTAATTTGAAGCAAACTATCCAAATTTTCATCTAAACGCTTTCTCTCCTTACACAAAACCACAGTCTGGATAAAAGTCAGTGTGCCTATGCCTCAGAATTTTAATGAATGTGCACCAGGGGATACTGATTTACACATATGAGATTCAGGGATCCTTTTTAGTTTAGTAGGAACCTGATGTAAGACTCGCACAATTTGATGTGCAATAAAACCAGAAAGAGGGAAGCCCACCCTTCCTTCATGCACACCTATTCATCTTCATCCTTATGGTATGCAGCTTTAATGTGCCTTTATGGTGGAACACAGAGACACAAAACCAAATTTCCCATGGTGGGGGAGACAATGGGACAAATGAGTAGTGGAAAACCAGAGTGCAAAACAACCTCCTTGACTGCAGTGCTGCCTAACCACAGCTTAAACAGTTTGGGGAAGGACAGTGCAAGTCCCTGTGCACAGCTCCTCCTCAGACCTTACACAGCAGGAGGGGTCTTCAGACCTCTGGAGCGCAAATTAAGTTTATCCTTATGCCGTTAGTATTTTAATAGGTAAGCTGAGACAAGCAAAGTTTGAGCTGTGGAGCACAAACTTATGCAAAAAGACAGCAAGACAGAGTACCTAATGCAGGTGAATGTGAGAAACAAGCACACCATGTGCTAAAATTTGGTTACTTCAAAGTGAGAAACTTGCTATCAGTTCATTCAGGGGAAAAATTCAATCCAGATGGTACATGAGGAGGATCCAGAGGTACATAATTTCTAGAGGTCATCTGATTTTTTTACTGTAAGTGTTTTTAAAATCAGGAAATATTAACTTCCTGTTAAATACATGCTCTTCATGTACCTGGAATTCCATTTTAAATGACAAATTTTCAGTATCATTTAGCAGCTTGTTTATGTACCTTATTATAAAGTATATTAGATTCTAGTGCAAGAACAACAGAATTCAGCTTGTGGTTTTGTACCTAATTTTGCATTAAAGATGCCAAAGAAATTGCTCTGATGGAATTAATGGAAAAACGTATTTTCATAACAGAGCCTGGTTCAAAATTTCTTCTATTTTTGTGAAGTTCTCATTATGGAAGTCCAGTTAAAAGGCAACAGTTTAAAGACATTAGGTGATTAATGGCCATTTATTCAATAGATACTTTAAAACTATCCATGAAACACTACTGAAGCTCAAAGATTTCCACAAAATTAAAGCATCACACATTGGCTACACTTTGAAATAACAATTAAACTCTCATCGCCCTGTCCTCCTCTCCCAAGTGAAAATCCTTCCAGCACCTTAAAAATAAGGCAACAGTACAGAAAACTCAATCAGGAATTGCTGTCTCCCAAAACAGCACCATCTTTTATCCTTTCCAGAGAAGAAAAATACTAAACTGATGGAATAATGTTGTCCCTGAGGGTGACAGCAAGGGAGGGAAGCAATGTGTCCTCAAACATTCACATAATTTAATCTGGAACTGCAAATATTATTAAGCAGCAATCATAACAGCACAGTTACTGCTTCATGGCACTCCAAAGAGGAGATAAAACTGCTTAGTTGTTAATTTCTAATGATGTAAACACATTTGGATTTTAATGTTGTATCTGAATCTCCTGCATTATTAGCTCTGGGGTTACAAGACATTAACTTACTACCTTTAATAATTTTACACTTGAATTAAAAGGTGTGTTTAAATATGACTTTATTTTAAAGTATTTTTGTTGAGAATATGTGTTCATGTGATAGCAGAAGCAAATCTCCTAATAAAACAGCTATGCATTCCTTTGCTTTTCTACAGTGTAAGTATGTGCATGTGTTCGTGTATAATTTTCAAAAACTGGCTGAATTTACCTCCTCTGGTATTGTAATTTCATTCCACAAAAGCTACATTAAACAATTACAGTTCTTGTAATTAACCAGTAGTCTAATGTACAGTTTTCTTATCCCAATCCATTAACAGCTGCTCAAAAAATGTAGTAATTAATGGTTTCATTTATTTTTGGCAACCTGCACCTCGACAAATAGTTTTGTATCTGTTGCAAATTAGGACTCTTTCCCAAACAACAGATGACACGATGGGAAAGAGGGAGCAGGCAGAATCCTTGCACATCTTTGTCTCTTTAGAAGATCAAATAAAGAGCAGCTGTAATGTTATTTGTCATATCTGTGTAAAAAAGTACCGTGTTCCATATAATCAGATGAAAATGAACAAGTGCTCTACAAATGCACGAATAGGGTTTATTCTTTAAAACTGGGACAGACAAAAAGCTGCAATTTTAACCAAAACAATTACAGTCTTTTGTAAAGCTCTCCTCAGGTTTGGTGCCATTTTATCTATTACAAGCTTTCTTTAAATACTAATTCCCAGAGAACACATTTATAAGAAATGAAAAGACGTGAGAGTCATTCTCTTGTATCAGCACAAACACAGAATTAAACTGGACTGAGAAAAACTAGGGATAGAAGGGAAAGCAAGAGTTGCAAAAACCACAGAGAATTTCCGTCAGTGTTGTTTACCATGGCAGGAAAAGACTTCAAAGACTTCTGGCCAGCTCAGGTGATCACTGGAGGACTGGCACACAGTCCTCCTGCCACACTACAGTAAAGGCCAAGTAGGGAGCTCCTGCTGATTTTTAAAGAAATATCAAGGTACTATCTCTACCTCAAGCTATGGTCTACTTTGCAGCCACAAGAATTGGCTAACTAGCTCATGCTAAACTGCTGCTACATAGATTAAATTCTTAACACAGCCTCAGTTAGGTAGCTGAAACCTGACATGTAAAATTCTACTCTACCTTGAAACCACTTTCATGAGTACGACTTAATCTTCTTTCAAGCCAGGAATGAACTGCATAGGAACTAAAAGTAGATTTTTTTTTTCCTCTTTTAGACATCTCTGGGGAAAACACTGGCATGTGGAAAGACAACAAAGAATTATCAAGATTCAACCCAAAAAAATTACTAAGTGGTAAAAATTTGGGCGCTATTTTCCTTTCAGTTTCTCAATTCAGGCACGTATCAAATTAAAGTTACAATACAGTAAGAAAAAAAAATACGTAGATGAAATAACTCAGGTACTTAACAGGAGCAGACTACAAAAGAAATATGACACAAGACCTCTATGTAAAGGAAATGATTCCACGACAGTAACTTATTCAGAGTCCACTGTTTTCCCAACCTGCAGTTCTCTTGCTTCTAGTTACCTAGTTATGGCATTGACTGTATGACCAAAGGCAAAATATGAAGTTGGTTAAGTATCCTGCTTATTCTGTTAAATGAGGATAAAAGTACTTCCCCTCTTCATAAGGGGGCTGTGAGGATAAGTACATGAGGTATTTAAAGACAGAGAGATAGTTGTGTGATGGATGTCCCCCCACATAGTTAACAATGCAATCACATGTTCAAAATCATGTTACAGCAGTTCAGCAAAATATCCTTCAACACTGTCCCCGTTGCTGATCAAAGGAATCTTAGCCATGGGGAATTTCCTTTAGGTAAAACCCTTCTTTTGTAAAATTTTAAGGAAGTGACCTAAGAAAACGTATTTTACCTCATGAGGGGAGCAGGCAAAGAGCCCATGATCAGCTCTGGCAGTTCAGCTGCCAAGCAGCAACTTGTTAACTCCCCGTAACTCAATCATGTTTGCCCACTGCCTCGGGCTACAGACATTTGGTCTGCTAACAACTGCACCAGATGAAGACATTACTATCCCAAGCTATTTGTTATCACGCATCTGCTGGAGATTATCAGCTCCACAGCTCTGCTGGAGGAAGAAATCGTGTGAGCACGCCTTCATATGGTTTGTACAAAACCAGCCAATTTAATTTAAATAGGTGAGTTGAGCTAACCAGGCTGGTTTTGCCCAAAGCACATTAAAAAATTCAGACAAAAAACCTTCTCTACTGGCAAAAGAATAGGGGATGAAAACAAGGAGCTGGAAGAATTATCTATCCTTTAAGCAGTGTAGCTGATTTGGAGAGGAGACCGTTCCCATCCTAATGTAGAGAGATAATATAAACAGAGAACATTTTCCAAGGCTCTAGAGGAGAAAGAAATGCAACTTTTTAAAGAGCCTTTTTCAGTACTGTTAATAATCTAAATAATGAATGGGAAAACTAAATATTTGCAGATTAAATCTTACCTGTATAGGTAGCATAAATAGATAGATATATTGAACTGTATCAGTGTAATATAACCTATCCAGGTTCTAAGTTTTGTAGTGCAGGACTGTCCCCCACATCTGGTCTGCCAGTAGCCATATCAACAGTTCTCTACAATCTATCTTGGCACTAGCAAAAGTTCATGTTAGTTTGTACAGGATTAGATAATTATCATTAATTTTGACAGAAGAAATCTAAGACATTAAACCCAGTACAGTAAAGCTCATCCCAGACAGTATGATTCCACCACAATGAGACAGCTGCAGACCACTGCCATGTTTAGAGCTCCACACCTTTCTGATGTATTTACACAGTAAATTATTCCACAAGTCACTGATCTAATGTAATAAGGGTATTTACATATTGTCTACATGCTGAGACAAGAACTGTGTTCAGTCATCCAAAAGGGGTAAGAAAAGTCAAGGCAAGCATAGAAAAATGTGTGTGTACACATCTCAAGACACATATGAAAAACAAAAGAAAGGTCTACCAGAATAGCAAATGAACAAGAAATGCCGTTATCTGAAAACGATACAAAAAAAAAGACCCACAGAAATTCAGTCTTGCAATAAAAACAGCTGTATTCTGGATAAGTACAATAATTTTATAGAATGTCCAAAACTTGTCCACTGCTGCTGTTCTCTCACTGCATTTAGCAACAAAGAGCAAGACAATTTAAGGTCAGAGCCACTACTTTTTGTACGCCTCTTTTTAAGGGATTGCTCATCTGAAGTAGCTGGAAGTGTCCATATATGTTTAATATATACCACGTAAACAAGACTGTATGCTTTCATATTCTAAGACAGCAGATGGCCTATTAAAAACATGAGTTTTTTAGTACTTTGAATTTTTTTTTTAAGTCACTTCAAGTTTCTATGGTAGACAGAGAGAATGGTAGTTTTCTGAAAGAGCACAAGTAATTATTTTGAAATAACCTGACTTATTTGGATGAATCTGGACTGTGTACATCATGTACCTTGTAATACATTGTAACAATAGTTTATGTAAGTGCTACTTTAACAATATGGGTATATTTTTGAAAATGCTAATCTTCACTTATCTGGATTTGACATGTATTACTTCTACACAAAACTGCCACATCTTTATTGGGATAAGAGTCTATTAAGGTACTGTTGACTGGACATGAAGAGAGGTTGAAGATCACTTCATGTATTTAATGCCACTTTACAACTCTCTCTTCTAACTGCTTGTGCAGGTAACAAACAGTTCCCAAGAGCTTCATTAGCCAGGATAACAAACATATAAGTTATGATTCTGAATTCCTCATACCCTGTTTTATTTTGCTACAGCATAAAAAAGACCCTAAAATGACTCTGAATATAATCTGTTCCTTACTGCTCACTTTATACCCACTTTATACTCTCAAGTTTCCTGTGAGCACTCTGATAGTAAGAGTGCATTTATGGTGAAAATTCTATCTAAAGTTAACTCATTCAAAAGTTTGGAGTGAAAATATCATTTACAAGTGCACTTGCAAGAAAATTATGCAGAAATTTTCAGAATTTTAATATAAAAGGTTTGATAGACAAAGATAATCAAAATTTCTATAGATGAATGACTGACACTTCTGTAACCTATGTTTGAGAGCATGTAACCAGAACTTCTATACAATGAAAAAGATTCATATTTAATATGCATATTTAAAAAAAAAATTGGTCTCCCTTTCCAGGTAATCAGCAAGGCAAGTATCTAAGAATATTAAAATCTTTGGTCTGAGTGACTGCATATATACTAAAAAACAACTGGTTGACAGAAAATTGTCTCAAGTGGTACCATAGAATCACATGATGATATAAATTTATTACAACTTTTTGAAGAAAGTAATTTAATGGCACATTGCCATCTTTACAGGACAACATAAAAATTGTGTAAGGTGTTGTGCATAGCATGGGAAGCATTTCTGTAGTTTCTCATTTGAAAAAAATGCTAAAATTAAAATAATTATTTGGTAGAATGGATTCAGCAGGTGACTTGCACATTAAAAAAACCCTCTAGAAACAGACTCCTATATCAGTAAGTTCAGTCTTGAAGTTTTTGTCTTTTGAGGGGAAGGAAAGAAGATGGAGATAGAAGTAGATTTGTTTTTATTAAGTCTTCACAATGAAATGTTTATTGTCAAAATATATGAACAATTTAAGTGTTACAGTATTTGAGTTATCTTCTTGATTTCAGATATGCATAATATAATTTTATATGTTTCCAGCACTTAACTTACATGCCAGAAGGACAAACCTTACTTTAGCATCCATTTAATTCTGATGTTCTAGAGATTAAGTTTGGCAAATGCAGTTGCATTATAGTCACCAAAAAAGGTCAAACACTCATACATAAGGCAAAGATTATGCCATTCAAAAGAAATTCTTGAAAGTAAGTTACAAATAAACCCAGGAGACCTTTGAAAATACCCCAAAAGAATAGTGTAAGTTTTATATAAAGATTTGAGAAATCACCAAATACATCAAGTGTACTAAAGGCAGCTGCCACATTAACTTACCTGCTGGCTGTTTTTACAGAGCTGTTCTTCTTGTGTCCCCTCTCCGAGCGGTTGTCTCGCAAGAGCTGAAGCTGTTAAAAGAAAACATGTTCAGAAGAGTCTCACAAACAGTGCCTTCATTTGCTTTTTAGAATTTTTATTCTGACAGTGCAGTTATTTCCTCTCTTGAGTAATCTGTCAATAGTTTTCACCCATGACTTTGAGATGGACATTAATAGAATTTTACAATAGTAGCTAATATGTAAATATATATATCCCACCAATTTAAAATGCCTGAATAATTGAAAATGTAAGAATTAAAGCATTTTCAAAGCATATTAGAAAGCCATGCAATCACAATTTCACAATTAACTTATCTGTAAAATTTTACAATTTTCACAATTTCAATTAAAATTTTTGAAGTCATATAATTAGAACTGTTTGGAGGACACTTAACTTATAAAAAAATTGTTCAGGTTAGCACTTGTATCTAAGCAGTTATGAAACAGTTGTAAACTCTTCTAAGCCCCAGGAGCTTTAGTAATTTGCAAGTTGCAGAATCAACAAAAACACAGTATTAAAGCTTCCTGTAATAGTGAGGAAGTAGGAATAGTGAAGGATTTGTTTAACTGAAACGGTGACTCAGCTTCTGAAACAAGCTGTGATTTATTTTGTTTATTTTTAGACAAATAAAGGAAGACTTTTCATTCAGATGCCAACACTCAAAATTGTATTTCCAGCATTATGACATTTGTCAGACAAGTCAAGGCACACTGACAGTAAAAAATAACATGTACATGCATGAGAATGCTATACTAAAGAAATTGAAACTGGACAGTATAAAAACTCCACAAATGTTGTTTGAAAGGTCTCATATATTGAAGAAAAATTAGAATGAAAGACTGTTTAGAAACAAAGGAGAGGCAAATCGACCTAATATTCACAGCAAAGACACTTGAAAATCCTGTGGAAATTAGGAAATGATCAACTTTAAGACTTGGACAACCAACCCTTAATGTTGTAGATGACCATGGACTCCAAAAAATGCCACCAGTTTGAAAAACTGAACAATTTCTCCTCAACTCTCTACAGCTTCCCTCTTGTACAAGGAATGCTTCTTGTAATTTCAACTATCTAGTTCTCAGACGCAGTAGTTTACTATATAAATAAATTTAGTGAGAATTTTATTGGTTGTCAAAATTACATTACACCATCACACTCATTTCTTTTCTTCCTCTGTCTTAAAAAAAGCTCAAACCCATTATGTACCAGTAACATCTATAATTAGTGACATTAGCTTTACTTCACCATTCCTTAGTAATCTGTAAATTACAAATTCAGTTAACTTCAGATAAGCTCTGAAAATACAGCTCTTAGGAAAGATGGAAAAACCCACATAAAATATAAAATTAACTCAAATCTGCTATTATCACAGAAAAATTGATTAATTCATCAAACTCATGGTAACCTAGTTTTTTTTAGGTGATCCTTACACTAGAAAATTTATTTCAAAATAATGAGAGTTAAATGTGAATTATATAAAGCTGTCTATTTAGAGGTGAAGTGTCAGTCAGCTTATTGTAACATGCTGGAATCACAATTTACAGCTAAAACTACTGTGCTTTATCCACTCTGGCAGTTTTGGGTAAGTAGTATTGCTTGCTCTGGAGTTCAAAAGAAAGGGGAGGGAACAGGAAAGGTTTAAACTATGACTTACTGGAGCTACAAGAGTTCATGATGGATCATCTGAAGATGAACCTTCCAAAGACTCTTCAGACTTTCTTTCCTTTTGAAGTTTCAAATCTTATTTACATTTGCGAAAGTACCAGCAAACTGGCACAGATCTAATGCAATCAACTGTTAAATCAACTTTTTCCAACTTAAAAAAATGGAAAGTTTGTGTTAAATTTCAATGTATTAATGATATTTTCAGCTACTTTTATTTAGCAGTTGAAGTTAACTATACATCTATGGAATGAGAGCAGATTTATTCTCACATTTTATAGTCCTGGACAGTATGTTCTGTTTAGACCTCACTACCATCCACAAAGAGAGGTATTCCTCCATGTCTGAAGACAAGCTAAAGAACTAAGTGCCATGTTGCTAATCAAACATTAAATATGGCTTCACATTCTTGCAACCACATCTCTAGGCTTGGATCTCCCAGGGACCGCACTGTAGGGGCTCAGCAGACAACCTAGTAAGGTATTTTCACCAATATCTGCACCATGATGGAGATGTAACAGTTCTTTTTTTTACTGCAGTAGGCATTTTAACCAATGAAATGCAGAAAAAAGGAATTGAAGATCTTCCTGTAGAAGGCTCCCCACTTGTGTAACTGGTTCTGTATTTCTTGATTTTGGGAGCGAAACATTTTGCTTTCCAGCATTTTAAGAAATGTAACATTTGGAGATACCACAACTGACAAAATCATTAAAAAAAAAAAATCAGAATTTTCATTTAAACACCAAAACCTCAAAAACACTTAAGTGAAATTAAGTGACTAATTAAAGATTTTTAATTAAGAGGATTTTGGAAATGCACTGCTGTTAATATGTTAGCTTAAAAGAAGATATGAAATTATACCTGCTTTGTTTGCAATGTCTTAAAATATTAGCCCACTACCTCTGGAGTAGAGGTAAAGTTCTTTATACATCTCAAGTAAACTGTTCTTGATCAAAGCAGTTCTTACCTGGCTGTGTTCCTTTCTAGCCCCAGGGCTAAACCAGTGACTGTGGGAGAAAAAGAAAAGACAGGTTTAACAATATAACTAACAAAGCACATGCTATCATATGACCAGTCTGTGCATGCTTTTGGGTATTTTATTGCCTGCCAGGAAAATACAGCCGTTGGCTATGCTTTATTTTAATGGGGTATTTTTATTGAATGCTTTAAGTTTGTAACAGTTCTGAAAGAATGCATCACAGTTTCACTTCTGAACAGCTGCTGGCTTTATAGGTAATTATATTTTGTCAAACAAGCTAAAATAATACGTAAATGATGGTATTTTAATATACTACAATGCACATGCTATAAATTAAAGTAATTCCATATTTAGTACTGAAATGGTACTTATTAATGATTATAGCTGAAAAGACTTTAAAGTAGTTTGGACTACCTGATAGCTGTTAATGTATTATTTCACAAACTGAGGTCTGAGTTTGAAACTAAAGTGAAATGCCAAGTCTGTAGTCAAAACCTAGTGGCTTCATATCTCCATACAACTGCAAAATTGTGACTATTGGTAGCTTTATTTCATAGAGATGGAAATTCAGAGTAAGATTTTGACATACAGGGATGTCACAATGTGGCTCTTCCCTCAACAGCAGTAAAAGCATAATAATACTGGCTCACATACACACTGTGGTCACACAGAACTGAATTACCATCTGAATGGAGCTGTAGCAAGCATCATACAAACCTGCACACTTGCAAAAGGAAAAGAAGAAAGAAAAAAACCCCCTACAACAAGGGGGTCTCAAGTTACATACATGTAGTATCTACATACTATTTGTGTAAGCAAGCAACAGGTTTTGGTCAAAGGATAAAATAATTCCATCCATTGAAATACTGCACAAAAAGAGCATCCCACTATCTGCTATTATGCTTGCACATTCCTCTAGAAGTGTAACCAAAGATTACAAGCTTAACTTAGCCATGCTTTTTCTGAAACAGTTCCATTCAATGCAATTTAGCCCCATTTTCTCCCCCAAGCAGCCACATAATTACACTTCAATTTTTACTTTAATTAGTATACTGAAAAGATTCAGATTCCATGGAACTGTCTGGTGTAAATCCCTTTTAATTTTCAAGTCACAAATCTGAAAGTTTTGTGGCTTTTTGTCACTCAACTTTTCTGAGTTTGATAATGAGCAGCCAACCCTCTCATTCTTGCATAAAAGACCAGCTGTCACCCAAACCTCCATACTGCTTTTTCTACTTTTAAGGTGATTAAGGAAAAGGAGATGGAAGTGAAAAAGGAACAACAGCAGTAAAGTAAAAAGTATAGCTTGAGACAAGGTAGACATCTATGTATTTTGGACATGCAACATTCATCAATTGTACTCAGGAGTTCAAAATCTGGTGAAAACTGGGAGATTCCATGTACACACAACTTTGACACTGATTTTTACCATTTTGTCCATTCCCTTAATTACAGTATTATTTGTTTGCTTGTCTTTTTAAGTAAAATAAGTAAAAGTAAAACCCATAAAATAACAGTTGAATTACTGGTAGAAATCGGTAGAAATAACTTACAAAATCACAACCTCTTGAATTTACACACACGTTATCAAGTTATGAGATGAAACAGAGGTGGATTAGAGGTGTAAAACAGTTGGTACTGAGGAGCTGATGTTTGTAGTACCCCTGGTTTGGCAAGTTTTGTTTTAAACTGTGGATGATGTATCTAGTAGCAGTTAGAACATATAAATATATCTCCAAATATACAAATTATATATAATTTCCTCATCATGTATGTCTATGTTTTAGAGTTTTGTTTTGAAAAATAAAGGAAAATATAATCTTCCAAGTGTTCAAAAGATGTAACCAATAAATAATGCTGCTAATGTTGTCAGCGGAAGAGAATAAGAGTTTACAGTAATGACACACTGGAGTAACTAAAGAAAGTGAATTACATTCCCTATTTACAGGTGTTTAAAAAACGAATTCAATATCTTTTTGTGAAAATTATTACAAACTTCTTCCTCACACGATACATCATGTGAAAGACTCGATATGATGCTTGTGTATTTGCATACATTCAAGCTTGGCATTTCTGAATTTCTCCTTAGAGAAAAACAAAACAAGTATTTTCAAAGAACCCATTTTTGCTATCCAGCCTTAAACAAGTTTGCATTTTAGGAAAGGATACTTAGAAAGTTCATAAAAAGACATTTACAAAGACCTGAATTTCATGTTTCCTTAAGAAACAAAAAATGAAATAAAAAGGATTTTAAGTACTCTTATTAAATAAAGACCATCAAGTAAACTGAGCTGCAGCTCTCATCACATTTGTGCAGTTGTAAAATGTGGCTTTGAGACAGAGGTAGCATTGTAAAGCAAACCATAGCAAAAAGTTGTAACTCCCATCACTGGTACTCACTCATGGTGAAGAGAATCCTGGGACAAGTGAACTGTTTTCCTGCTACCACCTGGTCCTGGAGTTATCTAATGGAAACATAAAGGAAAAATGTCTTTGAATAATGGGGCAGCATATGCACAAAATGGTTGCTTATTAAGAAAATACATCACAAACATTAAACACAAAATAGATTATACTAACACATTGTACTAAATACAGTAAATGCAATTAGCAATATCTGCAATTTTAAAGTAAAGCCTGAGTGCAGAAAGTGCTATATGAGATTAAGCAAAATCCTTTACGTGTAATTCTGATTGGATGTCAGACATAAAGACACAGACATCAAGGACCTAAGTTACTTTTCTGTAAAGTCCATGAAGTACTTTACTTCCAAAAAATGAAAATTAGATGTTTTGAAAATCATCGGCAATATACTGTCCTTATTTATTGCTCATACAGCAAAAAATTTATTAAAAAACCCCCTCCCAACACAAAACTTTTGAAATTCAAGTTGACAGGGGATAGAAAGCAAAGGTTAAATAATTTTTACCACACTGTACTGTAGTCCTTGTCCAGTGCTTTATATAAGCTGAAACCTAAGATATGTGATAGTGTCAACTGAAGAATGATCTTCAGAATGCACGAGAGCACACGCAGATTTTTGCTGATGATGACATTCTGATATTGCTCAAGAATGGATTCAAACAGCTTTATTCTTATTTTTGCAAAATGCTTAATTCATGCCCATGTGTAGATAGGTAAAAGCAGAAGAGTAAGAGACAACACATGAGACACATGCTCAAGGAACTAGAGCAGCAGGCAAACTCTTCCTGATGGAAAGAATGAAGGAACAAACTTTCAGTTCCTTGGACACAGTTTTATAAACAGGAGATAACCAGAGGTGGAATGAAGTCAGATGTTGGGCCAGTTTTGACAAGAGACCACAAAAGCTCAATGGTAATATATTTACATGGCTCAGGCTTGCCAAAAGTACGTAAACTGGAGATTCATGGATAAAAGCAGCCTACTCGTCATTAGAAGAATAATGAGCTCAACTCTTAAGTGAAAATATCCCTATTAATGTGGTTTTGTAATGGAGAAAAGGCAGGGCAGTCAGAGCTCCAAGTCTGGAAGACTTTCAAAGAATGCTCGCTGAATAATTTGAGAGCTCCAAGTGGTTAAAGTATTTGAACAAAATCTGCTTCTTTGACCTGAAGAATGATGTCACTCTAGGCTGAATTGAGAAACAATAAAGTGCTGTCACTTTTCTGGCTGACGGGGATTAAGAAGAATTGGTAGTATCTTACCACTGAAAAATCTATGCAAGCATACAAATCATAGTAGAGGAAATCACGGCAGCTACCTGGGAGAACATCACCTACTGCTTTATGCCCATTTGGAATTTACTGTTTTACTAGACTGATCAAGGCCTTACACAGCCACGGGATGATAATAAAACATTGACCAAATGCTACTGTTTCAATGTCATGGTTCATCTAATAATAAAACTGAGAAATGGCCATTCACAAAGACAGACATGGAAATACAAACCAAGATTTTAATATGTAATTTCCAAATTTTAAGATTAATAACTAAACTGTTACTTTAACACTACAGGTAAGCATGCAGCTCAGTTCTTGAGAGTTATATCCTGCATTAATCTCAAAATGAGGTTTTCATGCTATTCCAGTGGGTATCCCTGGAATATAGTAATCCATTTTCTACACTGTGGCTGTAAGAAAAGCCGACCGTGCCTATGTCATGCTTTGTTAGAGGTTCATGATCACATTATCTCATGGTGGACCTGACACTTTTATTCAGTTTACAGTATGTTCTGTGTACAGGCAACTTATTTCCTTTGCCAGGGCTGCTGACAACCTTTTCCACACTATATTAATCTTGTTTACAGACTTTATCTTGGTACAAATATCAGAAAACTGAACTTTTTATCTCAGGGAGAAAATAAACAACATGTTGACAGAAGCAAAAGCTATTTTCTGGACTAAAATTGGTTGTTTACCTGCAGCCATACTTATGGAAACAAGTTTAAGTTTCCAGCTTACTCAAAATACATAATCTGGAATTTAATAAGCATGGAAATTTCAAGAAAATTCACTTGATAAATTGCCAGTTTTAAAATAATACAGAAACCACAGAAGTATGTTTTTCCACCAATTTATATGAGAATATGAACTTGCTTGGAATACAGTTACAACTGATCACAAAGTACAGAGTTCACATTTCTCCTGCACACTCCAGATGGCTTCAGCTACCACACAGCCACAGAATATCTGTAAAACTAAACTCATAAGGTACACACATACAGACCTTTGCATGAAGCTCAGTGCTGATTATTGTAAGATTCCCAACATGTTAATACAAATTAATTCCTGTTTGCAAAACTTACCCAGGGTGTAAAAAGCTAAACCAAAACCCACTGCCCACCTTCATCTGCTACCTCCCTGTTACAAAAATCTCCAAAGATCTGCTGAATGTCCACAGAAGTGAGCGCCAATGGCTCCAAAGTGACAGCAGGTTACAGGACACTAAAATCAAAACAAATACCCTCTCCACTGTTCAGATTCTGCATTCATGCAAAAAAAAGCTGTTATCTATCTGTTCATCTGTTAGATGATGACTTGTAATAACATAAATACAGTAGATTTTTTTTCAAATCTTTTGATGGATAAACTTTTGTGGAAAAAAGCCATTGCACACTTAAAAGTGTGCACACACAACATGAACAGAATTCTGACTTCAAAAGTTCCTTCCTATGAGACATTAAAATGCCTAAGAAATTCCAGTATCTTTCAACCTTTTTAGTAGATTTTTAACTACTTAACAGACTATTTAACAATCTGTGTATCTAGAAGTCACACTACCCCATAATCAAACATAATGATAATATACTGGGACGTAGGTAACTTAACTAATATAAAAAGTGAAACTATTTAAAACTTTTTCTAATTTAAGACTAGCAGTTTTTAAAAAAGATTATTAGCTGTAGCAAATCACTAGGAATGACATCCTAAGGGATGAGGAACAATATTGACCTCTAAAAAGTGCAAAGTCTTCACACAGACCAATTGTGTTGCACCTCTACCACGGCTTAGTTGCATAAAGCCACAATAAAAGTAGGACTGCAAACAGAAATCAGGCAAATGTTTGAGCTTCCTTGCTTGTCATCTTCCTCCTGGGAAAAAGTCTCTCCAGGAAGAAATACTGCAAACTTGCAGTTAATGTAATTGTTTTAATATTAAAAAAATTTAGGGTTATTTTTGGAACACTTAATTTCTTCTGGCTACAGGTCCTTTCACCACTGCGTGAATAAGATGACAAGGTGATGGCTGCATCCTGTTTACAGAATCCCTGAGACACAGGTACTTCAACTCAGAGACGAAGTACTCCTGGTTTGCAAAGATTGCTTTGCCTGAGAAACTATGACCTAAACTGATGGACACAGAAAAATGGAACAGTATTCAAGTTTTGCCTCAGAATACACAACTCTATAAACTGCTGCCCAAGACCACAGAATTACAGAATCACTACAGTTGGAAAAGACGCCCAGGACCATCAAGTCCAACCTTCAATTGAGTACCACCATGCCCACTAAGCCATGTCACAAAGTGACACGTCTACTCATTCTGTGAACACGTCCAGGGATGGCAACTCCATCATTTTCCTTGGCAGCCTGTTCTAATTCTTAAGCACTCTCAGTTTTTTCCTAATATCCAACCTGATCCTCCCCTGCCAGATACTACACATGACAAACTTCAGAAGTGATACAAGGAAAAATGTTGGGATTAAACAGAAAAACGACAAGAAAGGCAGAGGATTTCACTCTGCAAAAATAATATTGAGCACCCCAACTTTTATTTTAAAATGCTAATAATACAGAATAGAGTATTTCAGCTGGAAGGAACCTACACTGATCATCTAGACCAACTGCCTGACCAATTCAAGGCTGACCAATTTTGAGCGTGTTGTTAAGGGCATTGTCCAAAAACACCAACAGGTTTGGGGCATCAGCCATGTCTCTCAGAATCCTGCTTTAGTGTTCCATCACCCCCTTGGTAAAGAAATGCTTCCTGATGTCCAGTCTGAACCTCCCTTGGCACAGCTTTGAACCATTCCCACATGCTGCATCACTGGGTCCCAGGGATGAGAGATCAGGCCATCACTCTCTATTTCCTCTCCTCAGGAAGCTGTAAGAGGTCATCCCTCAGTCTCCTTTCCTCTAAACCAGACAAGCCTGGTGTCCTCAGCCACAACTCACAGGACATGCCTTCCAGCCCTGTCACCAGCTTTGTTCTCTCCTCTGGACATGTTCAAGGACCTTCACGTCCTTCTTAAACTGTGGGGCCCAGAACTGCACGGGAGGGGAGGCTGCACCAGTGCTGGATACTGTGAGATCATCACCCCATTTGAGTGGCTCACACCACTGAGGGACAGGGAGCAAAGAGGCCACAGCTCAGTCACGGGGTGCTTGAACACTGCCACTTTATATGAACAGGCTAAAGGGTGTCCAAGACTGGAGCCTGTACAGAACATTATTTCATAAAAAATAATCAATTTACTGGATCAATTTATGCATCTTCTAATTGAATATGATAGTGCTATTTTAATTTACATGTGCTGTTTAAAGTAGTAGTTTAAAGAAAAGGTACTACTGTGCGCCAACAAAAACCCACAACACGTTAACACAAAACAAAAATATGCTACCTGTTACTTAACAATTCTGCTTCTCATTTGAACTGTTTTAATGTTCAGTTACTGAATTGCCCAAAGAAAATCATTAATTATTTTTTAAGACATCTATGATAGAAAGCTCCCAAGTATGGATGTGTTCAAGACTCAGTATTTTCTTAATATTTTAAATAATATAAACAACCCTAATATGCATACTCATCCATACTTCTTGTGCCTTATTTTTTCCCATGTTATCACGCAATCAAGTGAGCAAATACATTCCCTGTTTATAATTTATGTTTATCATAGGGCATAATATTTTTGAAAAAACACAGACTATGTCCTATTCATAACTGTTCCTCAGGTATATTTTCCATTACTGAAAAAGTAAGTTTCTCACAGATTAAGTAATTTTTAAACACTGAAAGTGGTATTTTTGCCTCTTGAATTAGATTTTATGCCAAGCTCTCTGTAGCATATGCAATGAAAAGATACTACTGAGCTCATTTTTTACAGGATGTTGTTTCCTTGCTATGATTTGGTGGACTTGGCAGTGCTGGGTTTATGGCTGGATTCAATCTTTCTTACAGGTCCTTTCTAATCTAAATGAGTCTATGATGTGCTTAAAAGAGCCACATAAATAATTATGGAAGTATTTGACTCGAAAGCTTAGCTTAGTCATCACAATTATGGCACATTCATAGCAGGCAAAACCAGTAAAATTCCAGTAAAATTTTGCTGGACACTAATTACCCAAATAAGCTAGCTGCTTTCTTAAATGAAAGAACAGGTTCCTTTTTCTGCTCTATAAATTAACTGCTATGATCAACTACAGCTTAAAAAGTTGTATAGAAAATAAAATTTTCTCAGGCAGGATTTTCGGCAAAGAAGTTGTTTTCCAAAATGAAATGCAATTAAAATCAAATTCTGGAGAACAGGATTTTGCAGAAAATTACAGCATGACAATGTCAAATTCATAATTCACATATCTGCAATTGTCAATTTATAGGAAATTAAATCAAACTATATCAAGGGAAGAAACAGAGAAAAATCTATTCTCCACATTTTATTGCACTGATCAAGAGCAATACCTATTTATTTTCAGCATCTATTTAGCATTACTCACTTTATACCCCTTCTTCACTAGGAACCTTAGAAAGTACATGCATGTAACAAAGTTCTGGATTTAAAATACATATTTTAAAAAAATATAGATGCACATTTGACTTGGAGCAATATAGAAAATTATGAAAACAAAAATAGTTATCACAGTATACATTACTGGAATATTACCATAACCCTTGCTTGACATTACCATTACATTTTTATTCCCTCTGAAAGCACACTCTTGCTGAAGGGCCCAAACTGACCATTCCAGAGAAGCATCTCTTTAATGTACAGATTACCTTTAAGTGATGCGCAGTCAAACTCTACGAAGTCTCCATGAAGACATGGCTCACTGGCAGAATAGTTCTATACCAGTTTCTTGCTACTCTAGTCATATTTCTTTAAAATTAACCTCTTACTAACACAGTCTTGCAAAAGTCAATGGATCATTGCCATTCTACTTGCAAAATACATGCAAGCGATATGGAAAGAAAAAAAACTATAAGAAAAATAGGTCAAAAGACATGGACTTTAATCCTAAAATAAACAAGCACCTCCCTGTACATGTTTTCCTGTTTTCTCTTAATGTATTAAAGAAAAAGAGAGAAAATAAGAATCAGTAAGTTTCTTGGCATGACAGAATATGTCCCAGCTCCCCAATCTCTCCAGTGATTCCACACACTGTTAAGAGTTTTCTCTACATTTCTTCTCACACAACTGATCAAACTGCCTCTATCTTCTGATATACAGCTTTCAACTGAATGATTAACAGATCGAAAAGGAATACCATGATATCAGAGACCAAAAGAAGAAAACCCTACCATTGAATCTAGTTACTTCAGAGAAAAATGGAAAATGTAAATCCTATGTATAAAAGCAAAGAAGGGAATTTCTTTGTAAACTTTTGCTATTTCACAGTTTTTCTCTGCTACTTTTAAGATAAAACCTGACTTTGAAGTTAAATAATATAACTTTAAAACAAAAAGGTACTTTTTGAAAAGAGACTGGCCTGGGTATAATTTTTTTGGTTTTTTTTAAAATTGTAACATTGACAGAAAATATCACACATCATGTTTTGTCTTAAATCTTTGGGATTTAAATCAAAGGGACCAGTTTTTACATACTATAGAATAGGGAGAGTAAGTTAAGTGATGCACTGCAATAATATATATATTAGTGCATTCCTGCTGTTTTTAGGTCTGTAATTCAGTAACACTGGAGGAGCTATTAGAGGAAACAATACTAGTGTATAATGTAACAAAAAAAATTGGTGTATGGAGAAAGCATCAGGTAAACTGAAAATTTTAAGTCTCCCATCTGCAAGGAAGTCAGTATGAGAGTTTCTTCTGAGATTTCTAATATTTAATATGTAATAGTACTACGTGGCACTATTGCGCCAACAGCAGCTCACAACACTGCAAAAAATGGACTGACTTGTAAGTCTCGAGAAGAAAATATAAACCAGAAATTCTCAGTTTTTATATTTAAATTAAATCAACTCCTTGTAAAAAGGCAAATGTAAGCTCCTCCTGACTGCAAAATCACACTAGACAGCACCACTATTTCAATATTTTATATTAGGAAAGGGGAAATCTTCAGGGTAGCTGTGAAACAAAACAATGGCCAAAAGTTTGCTACTTCAGTACTCTGTAAATAGCTAGTATTTAACAAATTTCATTTTAATCAAACCAGACTTACCTTATTTGGGAAACAGAGCTACTAATTAAATGCTGCAATAATATGCTGCATAAATATAAATATATATATACAAATCTTTATTATGATATTTTAGCTGTCTGTTTAGACATAAAACTCATTCTTAGGTGAAATCTTCACTAAATCAATGCAATTTTGATTTCAATAGTGTTGGGACTGTACCCTTTTTAGATAAGAATAATCTAAAATGCTGAAATAATGTATTAACTTGTAAAATTATCATCAATAAGTAAGTTACCCACACAGTCATATAGAGAGGAGGAAGGAGCAGAGCAGTGATTAATTAGGCTGCTAGCCTTGATCTGGGAGATGCTGGTTCCATTTGGGAAAAACACGAAAAATATTTAAACAAGACCCTCCTTTCCCTTCCCCCAAGCAATCTGTAACAGTATTTCCTTACTTTGTTAAAGTAATATAATATAATGACAGTCAAGATTGTACCAGCAACAAAAGATGTCATCTAAGCAATTGCTTTGAGTTTGCTTGAAGTACGAAAGGCGATTTTTATTCCTGCTGCCATGGGACTTATTATAGGAAACAGAAAAACATCAATATTAAATGCATTTACATATCTGAGCAGAATTACTCCTAGCAGAGCCCTTTGCAGGTACCAGTTGTACAGTGACAGCTCATGGCAGCCAGAGCTGGCTCGGCGTGGATTCAAACCCCAAGCACACAACAAAACCCCCAGGTCCAAGTCGCCGCCCAGCTTCAGTCGCAAGCTGTGAGTGGCCTCTACTGGCTGACCAAAGGCTACAGGAGCCACCAAGCTTTTGCTCTGAGTTACAGCTGAGGTTATCTAGGGTGGGAAGAAATGCAACAGAAAGAATACGCACGTCAGTGCTAAATTATTCACTTAGGCTGTGGCTAAAAACAAACGGCAAACATAAGATGAGCGATACAACAGACAGCGGGAAAAATGCCTTTAATATCTGTGCTCCTGAGATTTGTCCAAATACATGCTGCAAATAGATACAAGCAGTAGTCCAGCTTCTAAAATCACAGTGGAATTCAGCAGGATGTACTGTGCTAGCTCTAAAGGTGGACACAAACCTGAAACTCAAGTAGTGTATAGTCTGTTCATAAATTACATATTTTGTATGAAGACTGAATTACTTCAATTGTGGTATCAACAGTTTGATTCAGATGCAGAATTAGAAAGCTTGCTGCATCATCTGAGACATATGAAACCAGAGAGCACATAACTATTCTCTTCAGAGTAGTCAGTGAAACAGATTTGGCCTTTTCCTTATATAGAAAGTTAAAATCAGTAAAATACGGGGTTAAAAAAAAAAAAAAAAAAAAAAAGGCAAAAAGCCAAAAGCCTGAAGTATGAATGTGTGTCTATTGCCACAAAGATGACCTACAATTTCCTCCAAGTACAAAAAAAATCATATTTTGTGAAGAAGAAAGGAGAATAAACTATAAATTCTTTTTAAAAACCACAATAAATGGGGACAATGTGCCTTGGAGAAAAGCTGTCCAAAATATGACCAAAAAAAAAAAAAAAAAGGGCCAGTAACAAGGAATTTTTTTTTTTTTACTTCATTTTTCTTTTTTCTAGGAATATGTACCTGATTTGCCATTCTCTCACATCTTAATTGCAGCTTATCAAGAAGGATTATTGTCAAACACAAGTGACTACTGATGCCAAAAGGTGACTGCCTTCATGAGCAGCTGCATAGTGCTCATATGCAGCCCTGTACCCTGTGATTTCCAGCTCCTGTTCTGAATTCTGCCCCATTTCAGAGTTCTACCTCATTTCAGAATTCAGTCCCATTATCTCCACTGCTCCAAATTGTTCATAGGGTTATCTAGCTGACATAGAAGATAACCCTCCATCTCACTAGACACCACTGGGATATGACATGCTGACCCACACTAAGCCCTGATTATTAGCTTGAAACATACACCATATAAATGGAGCTTTGAGCCAAATAATTTGCTTTAAAGTCCTTCTATTTTACTTACACCTTAAAACTCACTTTAAACATGCTGACATGAGTTCCATTAATTTATACGCTCATAAACATATTTAGACACATTGTTGTTAGATTCCATCATCAGAAAACAAATGAAAAATACCGACAAGAATACAGCCTGCAAGTAATGCCTTTTTATTTACAAAAGAGACAAGGGATTTTAGTTTATAAACGAAACAAATATCAAATGGCCAACCACTGCAATCAAACAGAATGACCTGTTGCCTGCTGTGCACTGAAGCCCACAGTCTTCCAGAAAAACGAGTTGTAGTAAACAGAAGAACAGTGAGATCCCATCTTTTCCATACCACTATACTTCCAGTGACTGGGAAACAGGTGAGGATCAGTAACCCCTGACAGATCTACTAGGATAATTCTCATCTTCCTCTCAGCCACCAAATGGTTTCCTATCAAAACACCTACAGTCCTGCATGGTTTTAAAGTCTTGAACTGTTACGTTTCATTTTCATGAAAAACTTGTTACCTTTTGTTTTTCCCAAGGGGCACCCAATGAGCTGTATTACAGCCTGGACAACAAAAAACAGACAGTACCTGAGCTGTAATTATCAGGAGAAGGAGGTGATAAGAAGACTGACCACAAGAGAATGCTGATAGCAGTGTACCTCAAAATTTCCCATGTGAAGAAAACAGTTCAGGGATCAGAAGACTGTGGATTAAAAGGTTACATTTTGCTAAGACTTGGAATAAAACACCTTTCAAAATCCATGCAGTTTGATCAATAACAGATGTTATAGAATTTACACATTTGAACTGCTAAAATAAAAGCACCACCTTTTGCCCTTTAGGTTAGGTAACATTTAAATAACTAGTGCCCACAAAACAATTTTTCCTCATTTCAAGTTAAATTCCCACCAGAAGGGCTCACAACAGTGGTAAAACAACACGAAAAAGGCTATAGGGGAGTCTCAGTCACAAACTTGGACAGTTTTACTGTTGACAGTATGTATGTGGATGACATTTCTCATTATTTTGAACTGGTCTGTACATAAATGTTTCACAGTACAAGCTTACACAACTAACAGATTTTAGAAATCCTTCTGTATTCGCCATTTTTTCTGCCATCTGAACTTCTAATACACAATTATAACCATTGTTTCAGATTGTAAATGCCGGTAGAGATGAACAGGAGAAGCATGCAGAAGCTCAGAAATCAACTTTCCATCGGGCATTTTTAAGGTCAAGCTAAATTCAGGCTTAAGATATATTTTCAACTTTTCTCCCCAAGCAAAATGACATAGAAATAAAATGCATTTTAAAACATGTTACAATAAATATAATTTCTCTTAGCAAGACATTCTCTAGCTTTTCCATCACCTTGTCTTCAAACATAAATAATTCATAACTTCTACTACAGAAAAAATGGAAACAAGGAGGTTCTAATAAGAAAAAAGAAAATCAAAAGTGGGAATTCCACTCATACATTTTAAAAGAAACTCTCAAGCTTCTTAGGTTTAAAGCAGTGCTACACTAGGATATCAACACTTGAATAAGGCTGCATTGCATTTCTTCATTTCTAATACAATGCAGATCCCAAAGATATATCCTTCTGATTGCTAAGCTCATGAATGGACTGTGCAAAATCATCATCAACTTTGATTTTAAGACTAAACTGTATTATCTTACTCTTAAATCCCTCCTTATCAGTGAGAGCAGTCCCAAGTTCTTTTTGTAGGATATTAAGCCCTGTACGATGTAAAACATCACAGTATGATCCTAAGAGAGCCTAGAGTTCCTTACGGTGATTTAAACTTGCAATGCATTACATTGATAACTATCCCAAAACATTAATTCACAAAGGAAGGGAAGCCTGTGCTCCTGGAGCAGAATGCTGCTTCTATCTGCTATCCTCTCCTTCAGCACGATGAAGTAGCATTGCAGGTTTTGTGCTGTAAACAGAATTTTACAGTGTTTCTGTCAGAAAGCTGTGTGCAGCATGTGAAAAACCTTTTCTCTTAGAAAATTTAAAACGATGTACAGAAGACAAGAGTTTAAGTACTGCCTAGATGTGTGCTGGTGTGAGTGACGACAGAGGCCGAGTCTGTTGCAGGACAGAAATCAGGGCACTGTTCTCATTTACAGGCCCTTCCCTGTTCCTGGAAATTACATGGGGGAAAGACAATTCACTTTCCCCGATGACTCTGGTAGCATCAATTTTACTTTTCTGGCCAGATCCATGAACACAAGTTTTGGTCACTCTGCAACACATTAGTTGCCTTAGGCTTCTGAAATTCCTGATAAAACCATGTACAGGAAATGTTTTCCCAGAAAAACCATATCTTCTACTTTAAAAGCATCACTGTAGAAACAAGAACAAAAGGAGTGCCTGGTTTGTCGGGTTGTGATGATATAGAGGATGAAGTAAAGAACATTTTTCCTTCTGTTGCAAGTGTTTAATGTGTTGCAGGCCATAGAGAACAGAACTGTTTTTCAGACACAAAGCTGTAAAGCACATTTTGCCAGGTCCTGGAAAAGACTGACTTTCTACCTGCCTCATATATGATAGAATTCTGGCCTGTGGTTATCAGGAACTCCTATCAAAACTCCAAGGAAAACCTAAGTTGCTCTTGAGGAGTTAGAACATTATTTTCCCTGTTATTGAGGGATGAAAAAATCACAAGGCGGCAAAGAGAAGATCTTTGCCACAGAGAAGATCTTGGTCAAGACCCCAACATTTTACGTTTTTGGGAGCATGTTACTACAGAATCACCTAGAGCTATCTAAGTCCCTAATAAAGACAAATTGTCCTGAAAACTTACAACTTATACAACACTATGACATGACTCACCAAAACAACATCCAAGACAGTGAGATGGAAGTACATTGTGTTCAGCTACTTATGAGTGACAGTTCTTGTGCTTAAAATTTATACAAGTCCAGAAGCTTTCACAGACTATTCATGGCATGTTCTGATGATCTCCATGATGTAAACTTCACCTTCAGTCAAGGGAAATATTTTTACTACCAGTACAAAAAAATAAGCATTCTCCTATGGGATTCTGGAATACAGATTGCATTTTAATTGGGGAGGCAAGGAATAGGAAAATTAACCAGAATGAAATTCATGTGGAAATATTTCTATAAAAAATGAGAGTATTTGGAAATGTACACCTTCACAGAAATCTTCAGTAAGATAAGAAACTAATGGACTGTTGAAAGATAATAACTATCTCTTTAAGAAATGGTGTTTGAGGACTTCTTTGAATCCCTCTGTTTTGTTCAAGCTCAAAGACAACAGGTCAATGTAATCAGATTCATGTTCTCTGCCATCCCCAAAGATGGCTGAGTAAATACCACCAAAACAAAGCCTTGCTGAACCCACTGCTTGCCAGTCAAGTTGGTTGTGGTACAAAATTTTTAAAGTGAGTTATTATGTTTTTATTTCATTTGCTGCCAAAGCATATCTGTGATGTTTGCTTACTAAATGTAACTTTCAGCATCAGTACCTTTAATTTAGCTACTGAAGCAATACTATGTTGATAGACTATTCCATTTCCTACCAAACACCTAAAAGTTTAAACAGCAGAATACAGGCTGAATTGAGGTAACTTGGCACATTATTAAGCCTGGTTTAGTGTGCAGGCAGGCTTAACACTAGAAAACATGGTAGGCTCCAAACTGTTAGTAAGATGCGCAGATTTCTCCTAGAAAAATCAGAATTGCTGGTCAAGATAAAGCTCATCTATTAATTTATTAACTGGACACTAAAAGCATAAATACTCCATTCCACAAAGTTATCTGGAAACTGTAACATTTACGAAGAGTTAGAGGAACTCTGAGTTTAAGAAGAATTTATAAACAGCTCAATTCATGGGGGGAAGAAACCAGGCACATCTGCAACTTTGGCTGAATCTCTTATGAAATTAGATTTGATGGCAGCATTCAATAAATTGTGTATATTGGCAGAGAACTCTGCTGTATGTATCATATGCTCGATAGCATTAAACTGTGTAGGTTGCCAAGAAGAAAAATTTAGGGAGACAGTCATTTGAATTTGGCATTATGACCCAGAAATATTTAAGTAGCACAAAACAAAATAAACTTTGACATTTTATAAACTATTTTAAAAATAATAGAAGTACAGTGATTAATTAAGCAGAATGCTGTCGGCAAGACATAGATGTTCACTGAAAAGGTGCCATAAGTGCCATGAAATATTTGGGAACATTTTCAAGTTCTTTCGGCATATAGCCATGTACTGAGGAAAATATGGAATGGAAAAGAGAAAACTTACAGAAGATTCTGGAAAGTTATCAAAGCCATTCATATTCCTAAGGAATGAAACATCTTACTATTAAATTAGAGGTCACCTGCCCATTGGAAGATGGTGCATACTGAGGGAGTGCCCGTTCTGTGGGGTGGGGGAAAATATGGCATTAATTACATGGTTCAAGGCACCTTCCTGGAAAAGCAACATTTACACACAATAATCTTTAGGAAAAAAAAAGAAAAAAAAAATCTTTCCAACTCTGAAATTGAGGGATGCAGGCATACATCCTTTGCCTAGCTTATCATCCATAACATCAACTAAACAAGGTTCAGACATGATGAAGTATCCCGAACCCTGAAAATTTCATATTCATCTAACTTGACACACAAAGAAATCCTCTGTTTTCTTTTTAAAGACACCACTAAAAATACTTGCCTCATCTCCTTACACAGCTAAATAGTTTATCTCTGGTACATAGTAAATTACTATTCCCATGAAACCTTTTCAGAAATGTATTTGATTTCAGTCTACTGCAGGAATTAGGAGTTATTTCCTGCTTTTACTTGCAGATCTGAGATCACCTCTGGAAGCTTCTGCTCTAACCAAATATCTAATTATTTCTATCATAAGATGTGGGGAATATACTATTATTTTCATTGATTCAAAGTGAAAGCCTATCAGCTACAGAAGTTTTCATATAAAATGATTCAAGAGATATTTTGTGGCTAAATTATCAAGAGTGTATTTTCCATTTGTATCTTAAGTTTAAAATCTCTGAAGTTATTTCCTATAATTTTGTATGATCCACCATTATAGCACTTTTTTACTGTGATGAAAAACTCTTCTTTCCTATTGTAGGATTTTTCCACACCCCTGGAATTCTTCGAATAGGCTTCATTCATCTTTAGGTGAGATCATAATTTACCATGTAGAAAACATATCTACTGAAAGGCAAAATAAATAAACAACACAATGCAGTGCTCCGGATTGATTCAAGAATTATGTACCGTTGTGGTTTGTTAAACCTGAATATTTGTGCCTTTTCTGCCATTTAAAAAATATTTAGGAAGACTTCAAGATTTAGTGTTTGAAGTCAAAATGGTAAACACAGAAACAGAATAGCAGGGAAAAAAATCCTTGATACATGAAGACTGAGACATGACTTCCTTCCAGTACATCCTCAGGCAACTGGAGTATGTTTTCTTCATCATGCAAACAAGCTTAACATTTTACAATTTAAAAGACCAAGGGTTGGGAGCAAGGGTCAGGAGGACCAAGGGATTCGGATTCTGTTTTGACTCTGCAGGTATATCTATAATAATAGTTTTTCAAATTATGGTTGGAAATTACTTCAGTTTAAATAAAGGAGCCACTTTTAAAACCTAAACATTTCAGTGTCTGTTCTTCCACCTGACAGAGCCAACCAATGAATGCCATCATGCCAAAACAATAGTCTTCTCTGTATGAATAATATTTTCTCCCATAAGTGCTTCAGGATTCTGATCAAGACAGAAGTAAACACCCTTTTTTGCATCCTCTCAAAAGGTTTTGGCTTCTATTAAAAGACACTTATTTTTTTAAACTAGGTAAAATACTGTCAGAGGTCTATGGCAGAGTTACAAAATTCTTACTGATGAAATTAAGTAAAACATTACAAATATGGGACCTCAGTAAAGAAACTGGACACGTGGGATGAGTGTTAGTTTCCCATTGCCTTCCAATTGAACAATTCTGGAAAAGCAAGTTCCCAAAAGTTCAAGTTTGCACAGTTCCTCAGGAATCCTCATTAAATAAATGTCTACCAACTTTTGAGCAGAATGAAATCTGACCCCTAATACAATGGAGCTCTTTCCTTTCAACTCTGGAATACATTTCCCCACATAGCAAAAACATAAGCCTACAGACAATAGTGCCGATAACAAGCACTGCAGTAGACTAAAAAGACCCAGCAAATCCCAAACAAAAAGCCCACTAATTTCCCCAAAGCTGCACCCTTTTATTTTAATAGAGCACTTAGGTTTTCACTAGGTGTCTAAAAGAGAGTAAAAACCAGAGATGAGACAATATCCTTCACAATTGTTTTTAAAGTTTGTTGACTTCAAAACCCATAAAACTTGAGGCTGATTAGGACAGGATGTACTTACAACCCTTTGCATGCATTAAAGCAGTCCTCATCTATTATTGAATCATCACTCAAATTTGGCTCTTAGAAGTGAACCTGAAGTTCCAAACATGAAGTTTTAAAGATGCTGCACGGTAACAGAATAATAGGGTGGGTAATCTTCAACATACTTGAAAATGGAAAGCCCTAGGAAAGCCTAAGCAGCAGTGTCACTTCTACTTAATGTACGATACACGTATCTTAAAAGCTGGATTGATCCTAATAGACAAAAAATGCAATTCCACTACGAGCATTTAATTTCTCAGCAATATGACTCAGATCCATAAATAAAAATGCCTCCATTGAACAGTAATTTCCTAAAGTAGACTTTGTTGGACATCTTAAACAGATCTGTACTATTTTAGGAGGGGAACAAATATTAACTTTATTTTCTCAAACCTACCCTTCCTGCTGGCTGCCTGGAGTGGCTTTAGGCCAAAGTGTTGCTACTCACATGTCAAGACAAGCCTCTTTTCATACCAGAAATGTTATTTCATCTCCACTTGTCTCTTCTTTTAACTGAATCGTTTGAGGAGAGAGGTAGCACATCAACACATTCCCAACATACCAAAGTTTCAACCAAGGCATTTTCTGATGAAATAATTGATTATAATACATATTTTCCTTAAGATTAAACTTAAAAAAAAAATAAAAAATCAAGTAAGACAGTAATAAACATACTGGCATTATCACTGTGGCATTTAAATTGGTGCGTTTACTAGCTTTAGAGCAAAAATACAAGCATGCAAACAACAAATGTCTTGTTTTACAAACAGCCTTGTACATCGTGGCACCCTGTTTGCAGACCTGCTGTCGCTACCTGATGAACAAATAAGGACCAGCATTTTATCAGAATTTAATTACTTGAAGTTTACATTAAATATAACAAGTTTATTCCAAACCAGAGGGGAGATATCTTTAAGTAGTAAATTACATTCTCACACACTAATACCCCAGACTAAGCCCACAAAACTGCCAAGTCCAACATTTTAAAGTGTAAGTTGCAGTTATTTGACAAAATCCCCACTTTTAGCATTTCACTAGAAAGTGAACACTACTACAGAGACTCTGTGTGGATATGGCATTTCCAGCTCTGTTACTTCCAATTTCTTTCACTTATTTACTTTTCTGAAGGGACTGGCCTTTCAGCTGATATAGATATGCACATTAAATGAGCTACAATTAATTAATTGATAAAGCTACCATCCTTCTACTAGCTGAGGAGTCAATTCTAAAATGTACATCCATAAATATTTAAATTTCCAGGACAGCAAACTTCAAATGGATTTGAGAAAGGAAATGCCAAGATCCAGAATGCCACATCTTCTTCCACATTGCTAGACTGTAATATTTGTATTTAACAGTTAATTATATCATGAGGAGAAAAGGCTTATTGGTTTCCTTTTTTGAAGTAGTTAAATGTATTTAAACTATAAATATCTGTTTGCTCTTCAGCAAAAACAAACTGCTACATATTTTAAAAGGGCAGCTGCCACATTGTTCCCTGGGTGCAACAATGGCAGGTCAAACTTTTGTTCCTCTTGTCCTACAAACAATTTTCAAGCCCATGCTCAATAAATAAATTTGGTCTCAGCACTCCCAATCAGGGCTGCACAATCCCCTCAGTAGCAGACCTATGATAAATGGACTTATTTTCCCAAATCAAACACTTGAATTTAAATTCAGATGAGTTAATGCAAAGGTCAACATTGTAATCAGTTCTTTTGATCTTTATAGAATTTCTAGAGTAATACATAATAAATCTGAAACAAGGCAATTTGCAGCTCTGTATGTGTGGCTGGTAATAAAAATCTTAACGATTAGAGCCTTTATGTACTTAGGGAACGTTTTATAGTAATAGCTATAGTGAGAGCCTCAATGCATGGGGAATGATGGCAATAGATAACACTGGAAGACATGATTGCTTGATTCTTTATATAGTTTATACAGTATGTATAGATTATACATTATAAATTAAAGCACAATGTATCTGAAGAGTCTCCCAATGTTTTTCTAACATTCTATTTCAGATTTGTATCCTCCACAAAATATGGCCTTGATAAAAACTTGTGAATTTAACAACAATCTCATATATTGAGATTTTTATTGTTTCATATACTAGGATGTCACCTCAGTTAACTGTAAAAAAGAAGAAACTAAAATGTTTAAAATGTAAAAGCGTGTATATATGTCTTTTTATCTTTTCTCTAAAAAGAAAGATTCCTTTTTCTGAAAGTATGTATTCAGATGTAAAGTATGTTGTATTTCTTATGAACAAAAGATTATTATTAGACAAAAAATATTTCCATTGAAAACTGGAACATGCAATTACAGAAGCAGACTAAAATCTCAGCAGTCATAAGACAAAATACTTAAGAACAAAGGGGTAATTTTTTTTTTTTTCAAGTCCCTAGAAGTTTTTTTTGATAATAAACAGGTAACTACCTAACCACTAAAAGCTGTAAAAACTTCTTCTTTTACAGTATTCATAAACTGAGACATTTAAGAATTGGTGTCAGAGAACACCTTCCATAAACATACAATTATGTAGTAGAGTGAAAATAGGCTCTAGTTTAGGAACTGAAGGAAGAATACTTTTTCAGACAAACTAAGACTAAGCAGCTGTCAGCAATGACTGTACAGGAAGGACCAAAAATTCATCCATGGAAACTGTGACCAAGGATCTCACTATCAGGACATATCACATGTCCACAGCCATTCAGTGAAGCTGAGAGATAAATAAAACCGATCATTTGTTTACTCCCCCTACCCAGAAGTCCCCTATTCTCACAGAACATATACACATCTCTGGAAAAAATAAAACTCTTCTTTATCCAACTCCAAATTCTCTCAGGTGTTAATTATACAAATTAAGCAAACACACTATCAGACACAGCATTACTGATACAAAATGGTGTTTGTGGAAAAAAAAGGTGAGGCTTATTGTTTGGTTTTGGTGTGAGACACCATCTCTTAGGTAACAAACAGAGCTGTGACAGTGATCCTCTTGACATGCTTGGAAGAATGTCTTAAGTCTCATCAACAGAGATAACACAACTGTTTTAAGGTGACTACACCTGCTGCATTATATAGAGGTTATGAAGTACAGCTAAGTCTAAAGAATCCTCTAAAGAATCTGACTTGATACTCCATGACAGGTCTATTAAAAGTTATCATTAGTCAAAAATCAATACGCCACACAGTATATACAATGGATTAAAATCACAGCTGATCATCTTCAGAAATAATTACAGATGGGGAATCTTTTTCCAATAGATATACTCCTAGCAGCACTCCACAGTCTGATTAAGATATTGAATAGCAAAAAGCTAAGAATGCAAAGCTGGGGAAAAAAGCCCAGTAAGTCACCGCAACTAGCACACAGGCAATCTGTGACAAGTGCAGACAAATCAAGCTTTCACAGCTCTAAAGCTGTCCTTTTGAAAGAGGTGCTGGGTTTTGGCGACTCTGAATTATTTTGTTGAACTCCCATCTCCCCTCCTGGGAAAACACCGGTTTATCAAAACTGTTCAAGGGTACGGACTGACATTTGTAAAACTACCCCCATGAGCGCTTTCTCCTGCCTTTCACCGTTGTTTCTGATAAAAAGCAGTGGAAGCTGTGTGCTATGGAACAACTGATAAATTCACGAAGAGGACATCATTCTAGGATGACCCTCCTTGAACAGGGAGGTTGGACCAGATGACCCACTGTGGTCCCTTCCAACCTGACCCATTCTGTGCTCTGGGAACACACTGACTGAACGGTGGTGAAAGGACTTTGGCTCCTCGTTCCACAACTTCCTCACACACCGTATTGCACCATATTGGTGGCTCAGTGTGAAGAAAACAGAAGGAAAGAATGACACACATGCCTCCAAAGACAGTAAGAAACCATGTATATTTTAATCTCTGTGAATGAATGAATGAATGAATGAATGAATGAATGAATGAATGAATGAAAGAAAGAAATTCAGGATTGGAAGAAGGTAGATTTAGATACACGAAAAACAACTTTCCTAGGATAAGATCATGGAACCATGTGGCAAAATGCAGAGGGAGACTGCAACGATGGAGGTTTTTCAGCTTTATAGAAAAACACCCAGGAACTGTTTTATTTTGAAACTGAACGTAAAGTGACAATACAAAGAAGTATGACTGATATATCATCATATTGGAGGAACTGGTTTTGCTTTTGCTTTAAGATGTCCGTTTGACTACATTCATTACTGGAGGAAACTGATGAAAGAAAACACAGGAAAATGAAATTATAGTCTTAGTACCTTGTACATTGAGCTACACAGCACAGCTGACAAGAGAACAACAAAAGAAACAAACCCCATATAAAAGCCCTAAAATCTTAAACTACATTTTAAACTCAGAAACCTTTCTGTACTGGAGTGCTGCCTGCAATAAAAAAACCTGAAAGGATCTTATGAAAAAGAAAAGCACCTTAAATTTGGAAAAAAAAAAAATTGGGAAAGGGAAGGCAGTGGAAGGATAATACTGGAAAGACATTCAGCTAAGAAAACCACCTTTGTCACCACATTCCAAATGGATATAAACAGGCAAAAATGATTTTGTCAAGGCTAGACAAGAAACTGTAACAGAAAATACAGAAAGATGGGAGCCTGAGCAAAAGATTAAAACTGTGTAGAAAGACAGAAAAAGAAAGATAGTTTCTTTAGCAAGACAGCCAAATAACACGATTTAGAAAGAAAGCTAAGTCAAAGCTGACACTCACTATTGACTGATTTGACAAAGGCTGGGAGCATTCTCCACAGTGATTAAATAAGCGAGTGCCATATATATTAAAAACATAAAATAAAGTAAAATAAAGACAGTCCAGATGGGATACTGAAATGCTAGAGGTAAGACTGAAGGACTGTGTGATGTGGGTATAGGCAGTAGCTATGGACAATGTCTTGTTGTAAAAACTGGTTTTCTTTGTTCTTTGTTATAATAATTAAACACCACTTCTGCATACTAAATTCTTTCTACTATACTGTATCTGCTGGTATACCCCTATTCTGTCATGATTATTTCTCTCAGACAACCATTTTGTTATTTCTGTTCAACCTGAGAACACCACAATAGTATACAATCTGTTTGTTTTTTTTTTTTGTAGGATGTATTTATTTTTAACAAAACTGTGCTTGCAGAATACAAGCTACAAACTTGTTTTCAGCTGGCAGATTAGAGTCTCCCCCACATACAACTGTAATTTAGTAATTAAACATTTTGGTAGCATAATTAGTGCAAATATATATAACTTGTTAAGTAAGAAATACAATAATTAAGATGTGCAATTATACAATTATCCTGTAATTACACAGGCTTTCTAAAAATTTTCCTTGAAATGATGAACGACCATTTTAAGAGATTCCAGAGTCTTTCAGAATTTATATTGTGGATTACATCCAAATAATCAAGCTTGTATCACAGATTTAAATGATGGAATGCTTTTTCTCTAGAATAAACTGTCTGCAAATATAAGTAGTAGAAATGGTAGAGCAGTTACGAAATTAAAAATATCAGCAATGATATCTGAGTAAGGAGTCTGAACTTTATAATAAAACAAGCTTAGATTTTCAAGTCAGTTCCCAGTATAGAGAAATTGCTCTACCGTATTAATCAAATACTAAGTTGAGCTGCAATACATCTGTACATATTGGGCCAAATGAGGTACTATCATAACTCTTTCTATACATTCTTTGGTTAGAATTGTTAGCTTTCTAGAGACGAAAACCACTGGAACAAAATAAACAAACAAAGCAAGAGTAGATCTGTTTGAAGATTCTTGGATTGCTATGATGGTTATCACATTTCAAAACCCTGAGCAATTTTTTTTTTTTCAGTATGATGATCAAGCAGGGAGGAGTTGAAAAAAATTGAGGTAATTGCTACAAGCTTGACAGTATTTAAGTGTTTAAGTGTGTATTTTGTACCACCAAGAACAGACTAAAAAGACTTCTGTTTCCACTGCAACTTCTGTTACACAATAGGCTTCTATGAACAAAATTACAAATTCATAAGGTTTTCTTGTACTAATTCTTTATATAATAAAAGACCTGCTGGGTAAAAAGCCAAGTAACTGCAGCTGTAGAAGAGAGAAAAAACATCATTCTAGTACAACAGGTGATAAACACGTTACTATAACCACCAGTATTGGGCTGATCCTGAGGATACTGACAGTTTACACACAGGTTTTCAAATCCATCACTGCAGTATCTCAACTCCACTGTGTTAACAAGTGAGTTAACAAGACAACTTCACCACAAACTAAATACACTCACTGATTCAATTAATAAACAGTACTACAGTTCAGTGCTCTGATGACAGATTAATTACAGTATTTTAGAGGCGGTTTTTCTGTTTGTAGGCTTTTGGGGTTTTTTGCTTCAGTTTTTCAAAAAAGAAAGCATACCCAGATAACAAAAACGTGCACGGTTATCAGAACACTGGCTATAGGAAAGCTTGCAACTCCTTTAAAGGCATTAATCCAGACTACTTTTATTTCTCAAATTTGATATGAAGGGTGCTTAAAGGTTAGTTGGAAAAGAACTTGGGAATTTCTTCCTATCACAAATTTGCACACCTCCATGATCATAAGCCAGAACTTCTGCAGCTACACAGACCCTTTCCAATTCTTCAATTAGTGTGCAAAACTGCAACATTTATCAAAACATATTTCTTTTACCAAAGGATAAATTCAGTACAAATTTATGCATATAAATGTACAAACAGTCCTATGTGCAGATTCACACATTATAAGAGAGAGTGATTGGAAATAACCCCTGAAGTACTTCAAGAAGGGAAATCTAAGAGTTCAAACAACAGTTTACATCCTTGCTTGCTTTGGCTCTTGCCCACAGGCCCTACTTTCCATTCTGCTTGGTGACAACAATCCTGGCTCAAATGTCTAAGCTCAGTGCGAAAAACTGGGTTTTAGTCATATCTGTGTATTTGCTAATTCTGTGCATTTCTGTTTGTGATTTCTTTTTGACCTGGTATTGAAATGCCCAATGAGCAACACATGCACTGAATATGACACTAGAGAACAGAAAAAATTATTTAAAAAAAAAAAACGTATCAATTTTTCTGCAGCAAGCAGAAGCCAGCAAAATATTTACTGGAGTGTAGTTTGTAGGTGTTGACATCTTTGCCTTGATATCCTCTTGGTAAATGAGTCTGTCATTAGTCAAAAGAAAAATAAACTCATCTTTTTGAGACATACTGTTGATAAAACCCCCCCATACTTCATCTTCTAATTAGCACAATTAAGATTTATTAGGTATGGAAAACAAAGAAGACACCAAGAAAAAAAAATAGGGAATTAAGAGAATTACCCTTCTGCAAAGATAAGTTATTTTTAATGTCAGTTCTTCTGTTTGGTTGGACACAGACTTTAAGAAGCATAGGTATATGGAGAAAGATCTTTTAACAGTGTTTAAAAGGTGACTATTAGACAACAATAATAAGCATTACTTTACTATTAGTATTTATATCACTTCACAGTTCCCAGTTACTGTTAAGTCTTAATATCAGCTGTATCAGGTCCTACAGGAAAGAAAAACAAAAGCACTTAACAACTTCCCTTCTTTCTTCTAATTTATTTATAGTCTGTGATCTGTCTCAAATTTCTCGCCATTCTCTTTTACTGTCTTTCTTTTGGTTTTCCCACACCAGCCCCTTACTGTCCTTCCTCCTTTAATTTATGCTCTCCCATCCAAAAAACAATAGAAAATAATGACCCCCATTACAAACACAATATTGTTTCAGTCACAAGGTATCAGTACTTGGAGTTAATATTTTTGCATCCTGCTTCTACTTTTTTGGGTATTTAAAACTGCAAAGCTCCCTGGGTCTAGGACTGTCTTTGCTTTCTATTTCTGTATTGCCATGCCCAATGAGAACCTGAAGTTTTGGGGTCACATGACAGTTATGGTCATCAGGAATTAGCTTATTTACTAAAAATTCCAAATTTGATTGACAATTTGTAGATAAAATACACACAAGAAATATTCTTACTACTGTTAAAAAGAAAAAGCACAAAACAACCCTGACACCATGCTAGACACACTGATGAATTCAGGTTATACAAAACTAAATAGTACTCTAAAACACCTGCCTTGGGAGCCTGTGTATGGGGTTGCATCCATGTCCAACAGAGGATTTCAGCTGGACAATGATGAAAAGTCCATATGTTACAGTGCCTCCATAAATTATGTTAGAACGTATGGTCAGGCCACAGAGGAGCTCCAAAAATAGGTTAGAAGCAGCTCTCTGACTGAAAACAAATTGCCTAAATTCCAATATGAGAAAACAGTGTTCTTGACATATATTTTCATGTGCCTACCGCTGTTTTGAGCTAAGTCTATGGAGATGGAATACAATATGCCACTACTTCAAATTTGGAACTTGTTATTCTGTCAAGACACTAAAACACAGAGAAATCTGCATGGGTCTAATGCCTTCAGGCTTCAAGATTTATTATGAAATAAAGAAAAAATGAATGATGGTATGTCAGTTGGCCTGGACATCAGTTACTGAACCTGCATTATAGACTTTTAATCATCACAGACATTAAAATGTTTGTAAAATAACCACTAGCATGCAGCTGAGGCTGTATAAAATGTTACACTTCTGAAATACAAACAAAAAACATACAAGCTTGAAAAAAAACTTTCCCATCGCACTTAATACTTTTAAAATTAAAAGAACACCTGACTCTACATATCTATAATGCATCACTTCACAACTCTGAATCTTTTAAAGCCAGGATTAAGCTTTGTAAGAACTACCCTGAATGCAAAATAAGACAGCTCTACAGAACAAACTGCTGTTAAGCAGCTTGCAATCTAGATACTATAAAATTCTAACCTCTAGTAAAATCACCTTCATTTTAAAATTATGACATCTGATGGGCTTTTTTTCTTGCAACTAAGTATCTTAAAAGTACAAAACAAATTTACGAAGTGCAATTATATTGACTTCATAAATTAATATTCGATAAACTCAATTGTCTTTTGTTGAAGACGTGTTGTACCTCTAAGGCAGGGTGAATCAATCTGGGATTCGCTGATTAACATGTTATGTTGATTAATCCTATGATCTGATTGAAAAGTCTAAAGATCAAACAAATATTAGATAAGCTGCCATGTTAAACTAAGCAATATTCAGTTTTCACACTTTATTTCTTGTGTACAACATTTTTGGAAATAATCCTTCATGCTTGTCTGATAAATTCATTTGAAAGCTACACATGTGATGTAAACCCAGCAGAGCTGTACTTAGCAGAGAAAAGTATCAAGTTAAGATGCATTAAGACAATTAGGATTTATAGTAATTACAAGAAACTTGCCAGGGGCTAGGCAACCCTGCTACTTCTGTACAAGCATTTAAGACGATTTTGCATTTCCGCCAGTTTCTGTGTTCTAATTTGGTATTTTCAGGTACTCTAAAGCATGTGACTGGGAAAACACAGACAAAAAAGTCCATTGTGCATGTATTCCTAAATATTTTTACATTACCTCTTTAAAGTTTTCAGTACCCTGGTATTGACTAGTCTCACTTGACTTCCTGAATCAAAGAAATAAAAAGCTCTGCTAATGTAAAGATCCCTTCTTAGGATCTCCTTCGGCTAATGTAAAAAAAAAAAGCTTGAAATAAACGAAAAATTTAGTTATTTTAATTGCCATTGCTGTACCAAACAGCACAAAGCCATATTGTCCCACAGCATGAAGTGATCAGATATCTGCCCAAAATGATGGACAGCTCTGGCCCAGTGAACAGGCAAAAAAATCCCATTTACTCTCTGCCAGATGGGACCTACTGGACGCTTCAGCGCAAACAACTCATCCTTCTTCAGACCTTCTTGTCCGACTCTTGAGCTAGCTCCAGCTGATAATGATGGATATCAAGGCTACAGTAAAGTGGGTGACAACAGCAGCCTTGTTATAACTGCCAGTCTTTCAGTCTTGTCATTATTACACATTGAAGATTTATTTGAGTTTATTGTTGTGCACCGGGTCTAGCCATTTACAATTCATCACCTACTACAGAAGGTTCAAGATAGTGGCCATAGCTATAATTGCCACCTCCACCTGCTTCTTGAAATTATGAGGTCACAAGTGAGGGCAGCCTCACATCCTCAGAGCTCTGCAAGTCCCCACGAGCACCTGCAGAGAATACCACCAATGTTATTCCTGGCGTATTAGGAACTATCTTGGATGTTTTGGAATGTCAGACTTAGTTTGTGGTTATGGAATACACATGCCTCAGAGCATCCTTGAAGTTCTAATTCTATAACAGCATAGCAAAACTTTACACCTGCTTCATAATCCATTGAGTCAGTGATGGAACTCTGTATTTGTAAACTAATATTTACTTTATGTATCTGTAAAGAAATAATTTTATCTTAAGTACAGCGGGAGTGTACCCTTCAGACAGACTACAAAAGAACATGATGAGCAATGTGCTAATGTTAAGCAAATAAAAAATAAGTGGCTTAAGAAAATAATGCCATGCAAAGAATCATGTACTTTTACCACAGGTTCCTTATTACATAAATATTTTAAAAGGGGAAACTGGTTAGTCACTGCTGATGTTTTCTTCAGTACTGGTAAATATTCAAGTAGACAAATGCTGTCTAAAATATTTCCTGGTTTTATTATAATACTCTCAATACTCCTTTTCCATTATTAAAACAATTACCTTTATCTAAAGTGAAAATCTTGTGAAGCATGGATTTACTTTCTATTAGCAATCACGGATATATTATTAAGAAAACCTGACAATTTTTCTAATGTCCACACTATTTAAAAATCCCTAGAACTCAGTATCTGGAAACCAAGAGTAATGCTTATACTGTTCATGACAGGCAGTCATTTAAGGCAGAAAGGAAAAATTCAAGCTTTTAGTCAAGTAGCTTGATGAAGGAAAAAACCAAAAATTCTTTTCAGGCTTAAACTGGGCTGAAGGTCACGAGTAAAGAGAGTTAACCAGAACCTCACAGTAAGTACTACATAAACACAGCAAAAATGTTTCTACCTGGAAGTCATTCAAAAGATGCAACTTTCAAAAAAATAAAATGTCATTCTGACTTGGTAAATGGTTACATATGTTGCCTAAACCCAGCAAAAACCTAACTTTTCTGGCACTGTTAGACCAGCTGTATCCTTCAGTTCCTATGATAACTATACTGCATGAGAGAGAACTGTGCTATATTTATGAAGAATTTAATAAGTATAAATTTACTATACACTCAGATTTATAAAACTATCACATGAACATTGAGGTTATTAAAAAAATAGTTCAGGATTCAAGTCAGTCATTAAAAAGGTATTTTCCAACAAAGTCTCATACAGAAGTGCAAACATACACCAAATGATTAAATTATTCAGAACTCAACATGACCCAGCATTATTAAAATATCACCGATGGATTTGCACATTTCACTTTCAAGTAACTCCTTTCATGCAGGAGAAGCTCTCTGATTTTTTTTTTTCCTCCCTTCCCCTGATGTCAGACAAGCAAGAGACAGAATTGTCTTGGAGTAATTTCTTTTTTAAGCTGCATCATTTAATTTCCAAATGCAGAACGATCTAATAAAGTAAAATGATTTAAGGTCTCAGTCATGAGGTTTCCAATAAAAAAGAGTATCTTTTCTACCCTAGAAGATACAAATAATCTGGAAAAGAGTGTCAGTATAAGAAAATATATTTTTTCATCTCAAAGTTTTATTCTCTTACTGCCTAATATACAGTAAAATAAAAGACTTTAGATAATTTTGCATAATTATGTCACTTGTTTAAAAGCCAAGTCACAGCTAAACTTCATGTCCAGTGAAGAAGAGTATCTACTTAAAATATAAATCCACATATTTAAGTTTAATAAAAGATCTGAGAATCCTGAGTAAGTATAGGGCCTTAGCAAATAAGAGAGTCTCACATTATTGAGCTTCAATCAGTTAGAAACTAGGATGCTTTTATTTTTGACATGTATGTAATGCAACACAGAGTTGATTTTTACATTTTACAAATGAAAAAGTTTTCCTGTTTTAAATTTGTTCTTAAATACTACTTAGACTACAATCAAAGCCCTGGTAGTAGTCTGACTACTCTGAAACACAAGACAGTCATCATAAGGATATCAAACTTTCCAGGTCCCACTTCAATACAAGTTGTATCTGCAAGGGGAAAGTGAGCAAATACAGTAAGATGATTTCAGACTTGCCTACTGTACTTCCAAACAATGCAATGAACAGTACTTCCAAAAAATGCAAGAAGTTTATGAAGGGTTGTAAAAATTGTTTATTTTTAAGCATTAGCACCTGATTTTGGCAGTTCTCTTTTTCCAAGCATTATCTTAAGGCTCATTTCACAGATTGCTTCTATAGCTCAGCACTGTTGAGCAAGAATATGGAAATCCAGGTTGGCTCCCTTATATTTGTGGAATGTAAAATTGTTTCCATTTTAGTTCTTGTGAACGTAGAGTCAAAAAACTCTAAGATCTTGGAAAGAGACAGCACTGCAAGTACAGGTAAAGCAGAGACTAAACAGACCAAGAAAAAAACATCACAGCAATGATGTTAGGCTTTAGTTCTGCGTTGACAAAGTGAAGTGGCCCTTGGACCATCATGAAGCTTGACCAATCTGACTGCCTTCTCCAATGAAACTACCTGTATGGATGAGGGGAGAGCAGTGGATATTGTCTACCTTGACCTCAAGGCTTTTGACACTGCCTCTCATATCATCCTTATAGTCCTGCACCTTGCGAGGAATAACCCCAGGCATCAGAACAGGTTGGAGAGAGACCTGCTGGAAAGCAGCTGAGGAGAAGGTCCTGGTGGACAACAAGCTGTCCCTGACCCAGCAGTGCCTGTCTCCAAGAAGGCCAGTGGTGTCCTGGGGTGCATCTGGAAGAACATTGCCAGCAGGTTGAAGGAGGTGGTCCCGACCCTCTACTCAGCCCTGATGAGACCTGGAATGCTGTGTCCATTTCTGGGCTCCTTGGTACAAGACAAACACGGAGTGAGCCCAATAGAGGGCTACGAAGCTGATAAGGGACTGGAGCATCTCTCTTACAAGGAAAGGCTGAAGGAGTGGGACCTGTTCAGCCTTAAGAAGAGATGACAGAGAGGGGACGTCATCAGTGTCTGTCAGTGTCCAAAGTGAGGGTGCCAAGAGGATGGAGCCACACTCCTGTTGATGGTGCTAAGCCATAGTACAGGAAGCACCAGGCAGAAACTGATGCACAGGAGTTCCATCTGAATATGAAGAACTTCTTTACAATGGGTGACTGAGTACTAGAACAGGTTGCCCAGAGAGACTGTGGAGTCTCTCTCACTGGAGATACTCAAGAACCAGCTGGACACAATCCTGTGCAGTGTGCTCCAGGATGATCCTGCTTAAGCAGGGATGTTGAACCAGATGACATAGTGTGGTCTCTTCCAACCTGACACTCTGTGACTTTGTGTCTAGACAGGTAATGGTGCTGCTATTTGACACAGTATTGTTGGGCTTCTTAGGGCATAAGGAAAATATATTTGTTAAGTCTGAAATTTATTAACAAGAATTACTCAGCAGCATTTCCAATAAACAAGAAAACACAACAGAAAGTTTAAGAAAACAATCTAATTGGGATTATGAAGTGCCCTTTCATTCATGATGATGAAGAGGCATGAAAAAGTAACTAGCACATGTCTCTCTGCTTTAAATAAAGGGACGGTAAGTAAATGGATAGCAAGAATCTTGGAGGAAGAATTAATTAATACTGAAAAATATAAATAAAATGGTGACAGAAATGCAATGCTACAAATTACTAAAATAGCTTTAAAAAGTTTTTTTAATGCCTTAATTTGACATGTGATAAAAATCATCACTTAAAAAAGATAACATTATTTGCAAATTGAGCAAGAGGACCTGATGATAGCTATATATAATCAGTTGTCACCTTGCAGCTCAATTAGCCCTCATGTAAAAATGAGGCATGTAAGGAGAAATGAGGTTTTGACATTATCTCTGCCAGCAAGATAATTACACAGCCTTCATTTAACAGTAGGGCAACACTACTGTAGCAACAAATTAACTCAGCTCCATTTGCAATTCATGGTGTGTTTTCTCATTTAATACCATTTGTCTTACCCCAAGTGAATGTTTCCATTAGTTTTCTCCAGCATAGCAAAACACTCTTTGACTTCATACATTACATCACCAACTACTTTAGTTCCAGTAACTTTCTGAAAGCTGTATAAATTTGATTAAGTGATTCCCCCCTCCTCTCAGCTTTAACTAAACCATTCTTTTTTTGGTTTAAAGCCAAATAATAATACAGCAGGTGCTTTTGAATTTAATGAGCAAGGACCTGATTCCTTTACATGTTCATTTCATTACTGTAGTTGACACCAGAAGCACCGGTTTCCTTTGTTTTAGGAAAAATATATAAATTCACATGTATCTGTTAAGTCTAAATGAAACTTCAGCAGCATTGGTAGCTAAAATGTTACACATTGCTAAATGGAAGTGTTATTAAATATAACAAGTTTGTGCACAAAACTGAGGCCCAAACACTTCAACCCAGATTGTTACGTCTATCTTTGGTTATTGTTCAGAAAACATGTACACACAGGAATATTTTTTTAATGCGTTCAACTTCTTAAATGGGATTTAAGAAGAGACTGTGGGGCAGAACTAACTTCCCACAAACTTGGATGTGCACTGACTTAATTTCTAGACTTACCTTAATTATTGCCAACCTATTGGAAGAGAACATTTGAACAAAGCTCTGAAGAGCTCCTTAGTGGATGTGCTAAACACTCATGTAGAAAACCTAAGAACACCCTTTCTGGCAGCAATCCGTTAGCTCTACATGTGGTTTCTGTAAGTCTGGAGAATAATCAACAATCACCTGCTGGTGGCTTCACTGCCAACTAAGCAGAAGGTAGCATAAGTGTCTGAAAATTGCCATACTTCGTGGCCTAGGAAGGTGTTTACATACTATTACATACCATTTTGTAAATACTTCAATTGCTAATCATCTTTATAAGGAACACAATTGCTAAACCCTTTTCTGAAAGCAACATGAATAGTTTGAAGTCTTTTCTAAATCTTTGAAAATCCCTGTCTTTTCAAGAAAGGTCCAATCTGCATCAGAATATCAATTACACTGGAACTAGAAAATGCACAAAGGACTGTCTGTCCTGTTATTCAGAAGGAAATGAAGAAATTAATTACAGATTTCCAAAGCCGATTTCTCAGTATCTTCATTTTCTTCCTCATAACCATGCCTTCATTATAATAAAAGCTTTTTCATTAGTTATGCAAAAATCTAAGATGATTTATAACTTCCTGATCTTCCCAAGAATTCTTACTATAAAAGCCTAAAACCTACTACAACTACAATTGTACTGACAAAAACATAGCGGAGGTAGCAGAGGATCGTCCATCACAGTGACAATCCATCACAAAAATAACCCACCCAGAACATATAGGCCTAAAAACTTGAAATGGTCACTGCAACCAGGACAAATTGTGGCAGCTTGGAATGGCCAGGTTTCTCAAAAGTAAGGTCCTTCTTTGTCTACTATTCCCCTCTGCATCAATAAACAAATTTTGAGAAGATATGCACTGTTTTTAATCACATACTGTAAAAGATTAGCTGGTTTTTGCACCAGTCGTAGGCCTGTTATCATTCCCATCATATTGAAAGCTTATCCAACAGATGCCCTCCTCTTACCCTCCAGTGGTTCTTTGTGCGCTCAAGATTAACACACTAACACAATGTTTTTTCTGTATTAACCAGCATGAGATATTTGGAGGAGTCTTTGTTGCTGTAAAATAAGGAAAGTTGCATTATAGGCATCCAAATTATGTTCACTTGCAGGGAACAAGAGTAAAAGACGATGCCAGCACTTTGTGCAAAGTATTCCATGCAAAAACTAATTAAAGGGGCTGAAAAACGGTATTATAGGTAGTCTTTTGAAACTTCATTTAAAATTGGCTACCAATGATATGCTGAATGTCACCTTTTTCTAGTAAGAATGAACAACCTCTCTGATAATAATCTAAACCACTACAAAAAGCATAACCATTTTTTTAAAGTATTTAACAAACATGAACTCTCTGCTTGTCAAAGGAAAGCAACAACTATTTTCCAAATTAATTAAATAGAATAACAAATAGAACTGACACACAGATGATTTATCTAACTAAAGTTCACAAGATATATTTAGCCTATAGTAAAAGAGAGGGTGTCACTTTTTGTTACATGATTCCAAGGTGACTGCTTATATTTTGAACTGCTAGGCTAATGCTAGCCTGAGCACAAATCTGTCTTTTATTTCATAATTAATTCTCAGTGTCAAAACCAGTAGATGTCTTTTTTTGTATCAACATACTCTGTCTGTTAATTATACCACCACAAAAATCAGGCTTGAAATCAGAATAACGTTGTGACAGTATGAAAGCACATAAAGAGATTTATGAAGGAAATACCAAATTCGGGCTCAAGCAAGCAAATAAGTGAGCTCCTAAACTCACTTGATTTTAAGACTTGGCTTCACAGAAACTTAGGTTTCTTTTAACAGAATAACTGAAAAACACATACAAAGTGAAACTGGTCATGCTGGTATCTTAACATGCAAACCAAATAGCACTGTTTTAAATCTACAAGGGTTGCATTTTATACCATTACTATCTACTTGTACAGAGAATGTAGAGCCCCTACCAACAGAGGCAAGTTTGTTTGGGGTAGAATGGTGACACAGAAAGGAAATTGCTGAAACATATGGTGCTGTGGGTCACTCTTAAAATCCCACTGCCTACCAAGTGCTTAGAAATTGAGGTTCCAGAGCTGAATTCTTAAGAGTTAGACCCTATGAAACAACTTCCCCAGAACCAGCTCCTCCACTACTGCTGGACACCATCTCCAATGCCATTAATAGCATGGCTGTGCTTTACATACAACAACCTGGACTTCCCTGTGACACAGAGCTCTATATGCCCATTGTCCTTGAACTTCCTCGAAGGCAGAAGGCCTTGAAGAAACGCTGTCTTCCCATGACTGGTCCTGTGCGCTGCCTGATTGAAATTAGAGGTAATTTCAATGGCACACTCAAAATTCTCTCTGAACAGTGCTTCAGCTACTTTCTGTTGCAGTGTAATAAAATGGAGAAGTACTCCAAGTATCAGCAGCGTTTACATCAAGCTAGGCCTGCATGCTGGAGGATGTTTAGCTCTGCAGCCTGAAAAACAGACCAAGCTGAGGTTCTGCAGCACAGACCATCTGTGTTGATGGGTCTCCAGTGCTCGTCTTCCAGCTGTTAGCTTTCATCTAACACAGATCCCAACTCCTTTCCTGAAACCTCGCCCTGACATCTCAGCATCAGTTTAACACTAACACAGTTCTAAAAGAACAAAACAAACCCCCAATCACCTGCTTCTTGTTCTTGCTTCCAAAAGCTTTCAATAACCCTAGAGAGAACTGTGACTAGCAGTGATACCGATGGCCCAATCTTCCTTCCTTGCATGCCATTCTCATCTTAGAAAAAAGTTCAGGTTTCAGATCCGAAGTTGCAGTATTAGGTAAATTCTACCACCAGTATCAAGAAATCTAATTCATCATTTTTCCTGCCCCTCAGATATTTTTATCCATTTTATTTCATGCCATCTCCTCCTCTCTTGTTAGAGAAACCACATACCACAAATTTTTTTTACTGTTTTTTTAATGCTTCTAGCATTAGCAGTTCTCTGACTTCTTCCTGTCTCTTGTGCACAGAACATTTTTCACAAACCCATCTGTACAGCTTTCACCCTTCCTCCAGTTAATTCCCTTTGGAAGACCCTCATCTGCCATGCTGCCCATGGGAAATCCAGCTGATTTATACTGACAAGTTAATTAAAAACCCCAACAGAACAGCTTATTCTTATTTACCAGCCAACAGTCACATATCCTGCTATACTATTTTCCTCAATCTCCTTTGCATGTATGTTTTTATGTCCTTGTGGCAGAAACAGTGGTTTTATATTTGGAAAGTACCTATTACTTTGTGAGAAACAGAAAACAAGTATAAGTATGTGAGACTTAAGTCCACAAGGAACAAAAATCCCAAGTTGTAAACATGTAAGAAATTACTGATAAATTCCAATTAAATAGTAAAAATTAGATCTGTCAGTGTCTTTGTTATCTTTTATAAACTATGCTAGGTCTAGGTTTCCTTTGTAATTTTCAATTCTTTTTTTTAGTGAAATGATTCAACCCACCCAAATGCTGAGAAGTGGCATGGGATGGTGCAAGCAAGTGGACAAATTCAAGTTGAGAAATTTCAGTGAAATGATCAACTACTTCACTAGATGCAAAAGAGCAGGATCAACTAAGGATGTGCGTCCCCTTACCTTTCCCTCCTTTAGGGACTGCAAGCTGTTTTTAGCCAGTTTGGCTGTTCTATTTAACTTCTCCTTAGTATACTGAATAAATTGTTAACCTTCAGGGTACTGATAGGGGGAGATTACAACAGAAGAATGTTTCAAATTCTTTAACAAAACAAATCCTGTGCTGCTGACTTAACCTATTCTACCCCGAACAAGAAAGATGGAAACAAAACTTAACCAAAAGAAAACCTAATATATATTAAGGAAAAGAACCCAAGAAAATATTTCTCTTAAGAATGACATTATAAATAATTTTAGATGAATTATTATAAGTTTTCAATTCTTTTACACTACTGGCATTACTAATTTGAAACTATATTTCATAACAAATTTTTAAAGAACCTCACGCCTATTAAATAGTTTCATAGAATATACTGACAGAAAGATGTTCAGTTTAAGGGAAAAGAAAGCTTAACTTTTACAAACATTAATTTCTTGACTTACTTACTAGCAATGAGGAAATACAAGTAAATGACATGCATTAAGGACATGTTTTGGTCACTTTACTGAAGCCCCAGTTACATTCTCTTGTCTATCTGACAACTAGCTGGATTCAACTAATTTAAAAAGGGAGCTGAATGTATAATAAAAAGAAAATGGAGCAATGATGTGGCACTTGCCAATATTTCAAAAAAATTTTGAAGTTCCACTTGCTCATGCATTAATCATATATGTTATTACACATACAACATTATGAAATGAAAATATTTCAATACAAAAATTTAGCATAGCTGTACAACTCTTATTATGAGTTTAGACACTGAGGCAATTCACGTTTCTAGAACTACAGATTAACATCCTAAACTACTGGGTTTTTCTTCAGTTACAGATCAGTGGAAAACTTTAAAAAAAGTGTTCTTAAGCACAGATTACCATTTTTATACTTTCTGGGCTTTTGTCCCAGAAGCCGCAAATCAATATAATCAAGAATTCAAAAATTAATATGCATTTTTATCTACAGCAAAGCAGACTGTTGTTTTTTTAGACTAAAGGAGTATTTCCATAAGCACATTTCATATATTAGACCAGGTGTAATCATTATTCTGGGACCTTCCCTCACCTATCACTCACACCGAAACATTAAGAGGCCAAAGCTAAGACACTGGACAGACACTGTTAATGACTGAGTTCCCTATACTTGGTCAACAGCTTTACAGAGTGAAGGTTTTGGACAGAGGATAAAAAGAGCAGCTTTTAAGGCAGTCAAGCCAGGCTGTAGACTGTGGTTAATATTCCTTGCTGATTTAATAGTGGTAATTCCCAAGATAGGCATTGCTTCTGAGGTAGGACTACCAAAGCACTTGAATTTAAATGTTTCCCTGTAAAATTTAAGCACTTGGTCAAGTGCATAAATCTCTATCAAGAGACTGCATGCACCCTTTCAATATTGAGTACTATTCAGTTAGCCAAAAGACTAAGTGAGATTGTCTCTGCCAAAACTGGTTCTTAACCACTCAATTAAGTCTGACATGTTTTAAGAGACAAAAGGTGTTTAATCAGTTGTTACAGGTCTTTCTGACAGCTTGAGTATATGCACTCTACTCTGTTTTTACTCAAGTCAATCCCCAAAAGTTCTGCAATATTACTTCAAGTCCAGGAAAGGCAACACAGCAGACTTCCCATTTCCAGATTGGACATACACTGGTGCCAAAACTAAATATGAAGCTTCAGGTAATAGGAAAGACAAAGTAAAGCTGGTTGGTGATGTGAAAGATGGTCATTAGCCCGTCAAACCTACACAGGTTTACTAACAACTTGAAAGTCTCATTTCTCAATTCTAACTTACATAATTAAAAACTAAAGGTAAAATCCCACCAGGAAACAGTTTGTCCTAAATAACTCATTACTGCTAAAAGGGGCTGTCCTGCATACCCTTCTTCCATCTTGCTGCCACTTTCACATTCACATGTCAGAAATGATGTTTCTCTCCTTCTCCAGATCACTTCCACCTCACTAAGATGATGACAAAGTTAACCTCAAAAGAGAAGTCTGTGGTTTTTTACCACTGTTTTGGTGGATTGAGGCAACTCAGAAATCAGTTATAATTCAGAGCTCTGGCAAAATGTAGGACAGGAACCATACAGCCTAGAGCAGGTAGGTTAAGAGCTAGGACAGAAATAAAGAAAGCAAGAAACGAAGCAAGTCTTTGCCTTCCAGTGGCAGGAAACCACTGGATCAACTCAGCTACCCCAGGGACCTGACATTTCATATTTTCAGACATGTTTTCTTTAAATATTAGAAAGCCACAATATCTATTTCAATTCTCATTAACTGAAAGACTGAAATAACTTTGAAAACAAACAAGCAATATTTTGTTTCCTTCAAGCTTCCCACATAATTCAGATAATGCATCACACCTGGAAGAGGCTTACTGAGCTTGTGTGACCCACTACAATTCAGTAAACAATTCACATGCAGAACTGCCTCCCTTTGCATCAAATGAATTGTGTTATAATGGAATGAGTGTGATACTTGAAAGAATTGCTTACAATTGCACATACAAGAGAAAAAGATAGCTAAGTCTAAATTAAGATGTTGGCTATGAAGTTTCCAATAGGACCTTGACATGACTGTTGACCTACTCATGACATGATCACACCAGTAAGGATTTGGAATTCTATTAGTATTACCAGAGGAAAAAAGTCAAGGAGTCATCAGGAAAATAAATCTATATCTGCTACTCCATCAGCCAATTACTGTTGTTAAAGTGGAATTAGATGAGTATTGACAATGTGAAGGGGATAAGGATTAAGCAGATGACAGAGCATACAGCTAGCATTGCTGCTCTGGGTTTTTTTTTTTTCCTACAGAAAGCCTTAAAAAAACTCAGATGGGAAAGGAATATGCTATACAGAATCCAGTGTTGTAACTCTGATCATGTCCTGAAGTAGCAGTTATATACATTAGCCTTTCAGCCAATCACAAAACCAGGCCAAACCCTAAACACAGTATTGGAGTCCACTAAGGCAAGAGTTTGACATGACATTAACTTGACAACTCACTTCAACCTCAATTATCTGAATGCCACGAAGCAATGCAGTTAAATTATGTTAGAGGTATTTTTCTTAGTTCTTAAGAATTGTTTCAATGTAATAAATGGAACCATAAAAAATTTTCAGTTAAATGAAGCAGTCTTCATGAAGTCAGTGGACTTTTGACATTTAAGAAGCTAACTTCACAGCCATTTTGTAAATCTTTTTAAATACTCCAAGTAATGGGAGAAAGGGCAGACCTGAAATTCTTACTGATTATTTATTTTGGCTGATATACCTATCAGGCTGCAATCTTGCCTTAGCCTTGGCTACAATCCCCATTAATTTATTTTTAAACACAGACACACATCTAAAGAGTGTATTTCTATATGGAACAAACATCACACAAAACCTTAGCAAACAATTTCCTCCTGTGGTCTAGATTCCCCAAACACTCAACTTCTTTAGTATAATATAAAGGACATAAGACAATCAGTGTGAATGAATGGTACTGAAGCTGTGCGAAGGTAATATAAATTTTAATGGTTTGTAATTCTTCCTGAGGATGCTAATAACACTGAAAAATATGGGGAAAAAAACCCCCAGATAGATTGTGTCAAACTCTCTTTTGAATAAAACCCTTATTATCTCTGAATTTCATTGTTTTTAAATAAAACAAAACATTTATTTTCAGCAAAAGTGTTAAATTCCTGCAGAATTACACTGCTATAACATAGTTTTTTCCTCCACGATCAGAAGTACTGAACCATGAGCCCTGTCTCTCTGCAAACCAAAGGAAAAAACTTACCATATTCAAGCAACTGAGTAGCGTTGTATTACTCAGTTTGCTTATTTGATCCAAATAGACATCAAGATTGGCAGCTGACATAGTACAAGGTAAGGGGATTTTGGAAGGAATGAAATCACCAAACTTCTAGAGACTAAAATTCCAAGTGACATATAAAAAAAGACAGCATGAAGATGCATGCACAGTAGTTATTTAATATTTATTAGTGCTCTTGGGTGTAAACGTGCTTTATATACAGTTGAAATTCAAAGAATTAGTCTGCTGTCATTTCTGTTTGTGCTTTACTTGACTAAACCTAGCAGAGACCAAATTCCTATTCTGGGCTACCAGAAAGCAAATGTCTGCTTCTACCTTGACCCATCATTCTTGGAACTCAAGGGACCTGCCCTTCTTGAAAATTTGCCAAGAATTTTCTTGGCATTATCTTTTATCAGTACCTCAGGGAAATGTAACCTTAGACACTATTAAAGCAGGAAAACACAACATTTTTAGAATATACAGACAAAAGTTAAAGTCAGTCTTAGAGGTCACTACAGCCATAGATCTAGACACACACACACAAAAAATCAGCATGGTTTCTGTTGGAAAAAAACTTCGAGTATAATTAACTGAAATATAAATAACATTGCCTAAAATAATTAAGGATATCAGAAGGTACTAATTACTAAACATAAATGACGTGGCCAACAAATCAATAAAATCAGTGCTTCTAAGTTTCTATTCTATCTCTACCTGTTCATGATGCATTCTGGAGGGAGATAAAGCAAACTGGGAAAAAAAAAAAATAATCAAGCAACTCTACCGGGTTTCTTATAGCTTTACACCTGACATTTAAGTGACTTTGAGGTCTAACAAAGGCACAAACACTGATCAAATGTTGAAGCCTTTATAAGGTTACTCCCACATGGGCTTCTCTCATGCTAATAACTAAGTTTATGCCAAAAGCCTTTCCTCAAGGGAGTTAATAAATTTAGGTTTGTCACTTCAGCTGGCTACATCTTTTCACAAAACTTGAGGTATTTAATAATAATTTACATCTGAATGACTGTCAAACTTAAGTGGATTGTCAAATTAACTCGGAATTTTTTGAAGATATTGGAATGAGGCAAGAAGAAAGAAAGAAAAGTGATGACAGCTCACATTGCTTCCATAGAAAAACCAGGTAAAAAAAGGCAATAAAAAATGTGCTTTCCACTAGAGAATGACAATGGATAACACACCTCTCTCCCTCTTCTTGACAAAACAGATTTATTACACTGGAAAAGATAGAGGTACCAATTCCACAGAAAGTATCATCAACAACAAAGGTTATACAAATCTAGATGTACATTTCAGTTATTAAAGAAAATCTAAGATAAGGTGCTTAGAAGTCCAAAGTAATGTCATTTGGAGAGACAAAGAAAGTTGTTCAATTTGTTTTTCTAAGTTATATTAACTCTACTGATATACAGGAGATCTGGACAAACTTTTTTTTGCCTGTGTACAGACAAAACACCGCAGACCTCACAGCATGGACCTCACATGTTCCACTGCTATGAGGCTCTGATAATTACTCTCAACTTATCCCTAAACACAGGAACTATTATACTCTACTTCCAGAAGGGTCTCTACATCGTGGCTGCCCAATGTCACTCAAATAAAGTTTTTTAACAGTACATGAAAATGTTTCTACAATTTTCCTTTTCTTCCCTAATCTATGATTTCTACTTAAACAAGCCACCTGTTATCATAATCCATTCTTTCAACTTGCTGCAAGCATTCAAAATCTAGTACTGTATTAAAATAGATATCTACTTTCAGAATTACATGCATGTTTAATACCAATAGATACACACTAGCCAGACCACACTGAGCAAGAATTTTGACCTTTTAAAAGTGAGAAGAAAATGACTTCTAATTTTTCTCCAGCATCCATCACTCCCAAAAAGAATCTCTTAGTGACTTTCTGGAGGTCAAGCAACTGGAATGACAGTACTTAAAACCAAAAAACATCACAACAGCTTTTAGGGAACTGGTCAGTCCCCAGGTGGATCTAACTGGCATTTGGCAAGATTTTTACAAACTTAAGTGTGACCTCAGTCTACAGACGAAAAACCACTCAAATTTATAATGTTTTCTTGATCTGCACCAGACTGATGTTCCACTAGCAAGCTTATGCCCACTAGATGTTATTGTCCAGCTTTACATCTCAGCTGCTTTTCAGATCAGCAATCCGAATACGCTGAGCAGACTGAGAAATGGACAAAGAAGTTTTAGCAAAGTAAGTCAGAGGATGCCCCTACAGCCTATCAACTACTACACACCTGTTGATCTGCTTACTTAGGACAAATGAATAGTTTAACATTCATGTGCAAGAGACCTGAGATGAGAGAGCAGCAGTAAGACTGTTTACATTGGTAACTCCTACACATACTCTAAAAACAAATGGCTATTGCACAAGCAGCTGGCTGATGACTAGAAGTGGACAACGAGGTTGTTACATTGCCCTCTCAAAAAAGATGCAACTGAAACATTGTACTGAAGAGCACTTACAGTAAAAACAGTAATTCTGACAATTCACTACTGTTACACCACCATTACTCTTAAGAGCTTTGATGCCGTGTTAAGATTTTTTTGGCATTAAAAAATAATACCTTTGTATTTAAGCACTTGTTAAGAGTTGAAAGCTCAGAGAGAAAACTTAAGAAGGGTCACATTTAAATAACTGCAACTTTGTATGAATTCAGAGTGCAACTGGCAGCATCTCTTCTCAGTTAAGGGACATTACAAATACCTGCAACAGTGATTGAGAATAAAGGGCAAAAGAGCAAGAACACACAAACAAGTAAAATGCAGAAATATAAACTTCAACCAATACACTAAATGTAACCTGTCTTGCCAGATCTTTTTAAACTTATTGGAAAAGTTGCTCTACTTAATATTGACAAAGAGATGTGTAAATCAATACATTTGGAACAAGCAATATATTTTAATTTAAAAAATGTTCAAACTGCAGCAGTAAATCTATGCACTTAGTACATACAAATCAGAGAGGTTTGCTTGTTGGGTACTTTTGACAAGATAAGACAAGATGGTATGCAAAGCTCAGATGCAAGTAACATCACAAACATTTTGAAAAATATACTAGCTAAAAGTAGGAACATGTTGAAATGAACTCTATTACCATTAACTTGAATTTACCTAATGAAGTCAAGGAAAAGAAACCATGGAAAAACTCTCAAGTTTTTTGATTTGCAATGTATTCCAACTACTTGTTACTGTCATAAAGTTCAGACTCAGGCAGCTCTCAGCAAAATGAATGTCAGAAGGAGAAAAGAAAACAAGTTATATAAAAAAAAAATATCTAAATGTCTCAAGTGTAAATAAAGACTCCTTATTTCTTTCTTATGGTATAATACTACCACCACACATTCTCCCCATGCTGCTTCAACATTACCTCACCACCTTTCCTAATCGTTGTCTCTTAGATGTACTAAGTTTAAAAAATTTGCCATAAAAATATATAAATCTAAAACCACTACTCAATTTCACATTTTAACATGGACCTAGGTGTGCCATACCGTGAAAAAAATCCCAGGTATTATTGTTATTGTCATTAACAAACATACTACAGTAAAATAGGAATTTCTTTTCAAGTCTGCAAAATATACTTTTAGCAAATTTCAAAATAAAAGTTTGGTAGGAAATTATTACTAAAAGGGGATGAGGTAGGAATTCTATTAAGTATGTATTGACAGAGTAATTACTTGAGAAGGAGCAGGTAAGCTGGGACAGTCTCAAGCTTCTCAAGTTAAAGAAGTGTTAATTAATGTCTTCCATAATAGTTATTTATGGTTCTCATTTTATGTTCATCACCATGGAAAGGTAATTGTGATAAAGGCAGACAAACCAGTCTTCAAAAAAAAAAAAAAAAGGAAAAAACTGTAGAGACTATTTCGGAATAGTCTTCAATTTATGAAGTTATAATTGCCTATGTTAGAAACAATGATGTCACCTTCATTGCATACACTTGTATCGACCAAGAATTTTCTCGGCAGTGCTACTGCTCTTCTTTGTGTTTGCCCTACTTGCCATAGCCTAGAATATAATCAGAGTTTCAGCTGTTTCTGCAAATGAATTCATCAAGTTTCTAGTAATTTGAAACTGGACTACAACTTTGATCATAACAAATTAGTGCTCGTAAGGCAAACTGTTCATTCACCATGGTGCTATGCTAGATTTGTGATGAATGGTAAAAGACTGATTATTATTTTACTTGTAACTACAGTCAGCGAACGTTAGAAGAAAGAGCCAGCACAAATCATTCAAAGTGGATTTCAACAACTGGGATCTTAAAAAGATGAAGAAAATATTTCTCATTTCTTTTCTTCCCCACTTCCTACAAACACCAACCAATAAATTCATATCTAATAGCTAATCCCTATCCAAAGGTAAAGTTCATAAATGGCTTCTGGGAAACGATTGTGGATAACAAAATGAAACGATGTTTTAAGAATACCTTTTAATTCCACTGGAATGTGCAAACCCCCAAATATACTTATCAAGTAATAGAATTTAAGATTGTTGTTGCCCAGCAAACCAGTTTGATATCCCTGAACAAGACAGTGAGAAGTGTATTTAATATACCATGATGGTTCTTTAAAAAGGTTTCTCATGACATTTTAGGTAGAATAGAGGATTAAATAATTCAGAAAGAACATTAATCTTATCATTAAAAGTGAGAAATGCAGAATATCAAAAGTATGTTGAAAACAGCTGCACTGTTTTCCTGATTATTTGGGTTCTATCTTCAAAACCACATTCCTCTCTCAACCTACACACCCATCCCACAACAAAGTTTTCGACGTAATTTGAGTAGTGGAAAAAAACCCCTGACTTTTCCTGGTACACTGCCAAGGATTTTTATCAAAGTATTAAGAATTTTCCCCTTTGAATGAAAGAGGGTTGCTGGTTACAGTACTCTATCCCTTGGAATCCAAGTAAATCCCTTCTGCTGGGATGACTGTCTTGAATCAGTCTCTGGAAGGCCAGAGTTCATAATCCTCCTAAGCAGCTGTGGTGTTATTTTCAGCATTGATGCACTGCCAAGCAAGGCCTGTTACAGCTTTTCAGTCTTTGCTGTCACCACTCTTCAATGGCAATGCAGAAGTAAGCATTAGGCTTACTGTGACAAATAAATTTATTTAAAATGACTACCAAAACCAGTATAAACAGTGTGGTAAGGAAGGAAATGATGAATAAAGAATACTGTCAAAAAGACCCAAAGAGAAAATGCCATGAAAATGCCAAAGGAAAAAAAAAAACACATAGAAAATGCCATGAAACATTTCTGGGAAATGAGAGTCCAGGAAACAATATATATGACAATACAGCAGCTGGTTTTCCCTGTATCCTCTTCCAGACATGCCCTTGCAGTGACACTAAGTGGCAGTCCCAGGCAGGACTGATGGAAGAGGGAAGGGAGGTTCTGGTTTATTTTTTGTCTTAAATAAGACAATTAAGAAAGACATTTTTTAGCGTATATTTGGACAACACAGAACTCTGAAGATTCTCATTACATATACGAAGCTTAATGGTCTGGGGTTATGCAATGCATGCAGTGGGTTACAGGATAGGAACCAGACAGAGCAGGATGGAGCCAGCCAGCTGCCAGTTCATGCAGTGCCTCTCTGAACGCTTGCTTCTACTCACATGCTTGTGTCCCCTGAGTCCTAAGGAGTACTACACAGATTTCCTGTGGTCTCTGCAATTCACACATCTAAGTCAGATAGAGAGAGGTGTAACTGGCCAAGTCTGGCAATTCTGACAGAATGCTGGGGATGGGAAGAAAGCACGGCACCTTGCTAGAAACACAGGTGATACTGACAGTGCAGCACAATCAATCAGACTCCTAGAAATGAGAGCCTTGAGCACTAAGATTTGAAACGGCTCTCTCATTGTTTTATAAAATAAATCTTTTACAATTTTAATTTTTTCAGTAAATCTACATAATACTTATATAATAAATACTTAAGTACAGAGAAACACTTTGCATTTGCTTTTGGCAATGAATACTATAATCTAACACATCAACAAGAACAACCTTTTCTTTTATCATATCCCCATTTAAAAATTCTTTTATTTAATAAATATGCATCTTTCTGCTACATGCTCTACATCAAAGATCTATCCTTGTTCTTCTTAAAGACCATGCACTATAAACCCTATTCTGCGCCACCGATTTTAAATTTCATCTATAAAAGTCATTTTACATATACTACAAATAACAATACATGCCCCAGTTTGAATATTAAAGCTGTAATTCAATTTCAAGGTTCTTCTGACAGTGTTCCAGTATCACACCTTTTTTTTTTTCCAAGATGGTACTTGAATCTTTTTTAGTAAATTCACAAACTACCACAAATCAGAGCTTAAAACCAGATATATTTCATCAAGAACTTGAGTAGAGCTTGTTGCTATCCATGCAAACAATACTAAGAAGTTGGTCCTAAAGTATAATAATAGCAATTAGCAGAAATAGTTAAAATTAATAAAAGAAGTTACATGATTCCACATTTATAATCCATACCCTAACACACATTCATTTCAACTTGCCATGTATTTTCTTCTTGCATTCCTATCGAAGAGAAGGGAGGGTGTTACTAGGTTTTAGACAGACGTATGAAAAACCCACATGGAGATAAACACAGATTTACAGAGTGCAAACTCCCTCAAGTCTCTGTTCCTTAGATTTCATTAACTTTGATTACTCAGAGACAACTAATAGACAATACTAGGTTTGACTGGATGAAATAAATTAAATTTAGCTTCTATAAATCTGGTTAACAGTCTCAATAGAGTGTAGGTGGTGGTCAGGGACTGGCCTGTGCCAGTCACATTTGGTACCAGTTGGCTCCATGATGGAAAAATCAACTCACCATACACCAAAACGGAACCAGGAGTCCCTGCTGCTTCTGTGAAAAGAGTACTTAGGAATGGGAGGCAAAAGCCAAAAGGAGACATACACAAGAGGATGCAGAAGGGAGATGCCAGAATGGAACAAATGCTAAACAGAGGAGACGCAAGAGTGAGACCCACCAGTCTGTAGCTCCCCAGATGCTCCTTTCTCCCCTTTTTAAAAATGGGAGTGATGTTTCCCTTTTTCCAGTCACTGGGGATTTTGCCTGATAGCCACAATTTTCCAAATATTACACAGACTGGCTTGGCAACAACATCAGGCAGTTCCCCCATCCTTGGGATGCATGTCATCAAGATACATAGACTTGTGGCTGTTCAGCTTCATCAAGTGATCCTGAATCTACTCTTCACTTAAAGTGGGAGAGACTTCACTCCCTCCACATCCACACAGGAATCAAGCACTTGAAGCTGTGTTTTGGGAGACATCAGCATAAATTCAGCCAACTCACATGTGGAGCCTGGAACAATTCACACCACACATTGCCCCTCTTCAAACAGGCAGTTTGGAGTTATGATGGTTGTATGCATGCATGCAGGTTTAAATAGCTATGAAAAGGGAACTGTGGATATTATCGGGAACAGGAAAAAGACTGAGTCAGGAAAAAAAGGGAAGGGGGCGCAAAAGTTCCTGTGGCTAAAAAATTTTGTCAAATGGCAGCATAAAAAAATCCTTAAGAAACGGAAGTTTCTTGAGATAGTCAAGAAAACTTGTGTTTGCTAACTGCATTTTGTACACTGCTAACAAGCAAACATGGCATTAAATTCAATCTTCAACCTGTTGAAAATGCATGTTCAAAGTCTGCCATGTGAAATCTAGCATAGTAAACATATGCACTTGGTACTGAAAGTCCTAGAAGCAAGGCCCATTTTTCCAACCCACAAAAACAAGTCAGCGCTTCCTAATATAAACAAAAATACATATGGAATTCAGAAACATCCACAGCCAGGAGAGGACACAAATTACCAATACCTAGCCAGAACATCTCTTGGCAAGACAAAGAAACACAAAGAAAACAAGCCAAGGACTGGTATAATCCATAGTTCTTAGGTCAACTTGCTCCACTTGATAGAGGCTAATCAAATTATACAGAAAGCACATGGCAAGACAATGGGAAAATCTCAAAGGGGTTCTCCCCAGTCTCAACCTTTCACAACCTACCATTCTGCTGCACATGACAAAAACTCATGGCAATGCCTGCCCAAAAACCCTCCCTATCCAATCTCTTTTGTTTGACACCTTTCAAATTAGCCATTCCTGCACAATAGATGAGACCCTGCCAAACATCAGGAGACCCTTGATCAGGAATAATTGGAACTAAGAGAATTGATGAGGATTCCTGTTTTGGGTTAATTGATGAGGATTGCTGGTTTGGGTTATCACTTTTGTGAGAGAAAACTCAAAGTGCCTGGGGTTAGCCAGCCTTCTCCAAATTGCCTGTCAGAGACAAGTACTGAAGTGTATAGGTGCTGCTGCTCAAACAACAATATACAATACTGTTTTCCAGGCCACACATCATCTAGATCATACTAAACAACACTGGACATGTGGATCAAGAAGACTGATCTCTATAAAGCATACAACCATAAAATCTTTAATAAGATGGATGCACCAACCTGGACAAGTACTACCAGCTTCTTCGGAATGCTCAGTTAGAAGATGTATGCTAAGGAAAGCACGCAAAGCTTTAAAAAGTCTGCTCGGAGAGAATTTGTGCCAGGCATTTTGCCAAAGTGTAGATCATTAATGGTTTTGATGATCTCCCCTTGAAGAGGGGGCTGCCAAGACAAATCCTCTTAGTTATACTAGAGAGGTTAAGTGAGGTCAAAAAGTCCCACCTCTCCCCAGCTGTGGGCACTTCACCAGTTTGATAATTTTGATAAGGAAATAAATGAATGCTTTAGGTGTTTACATTGAATTAGTCTGATGCCAGCAGAGTTTCTAATAACTATACTTGGGTTCATGTCTGCTTTGATTAGCTCTCTTAACAGCCAACCAGCTCTGTCACCCTACTGGAATAATCTATTTTGCGCAAGTCAAGGCCATTTGAGACCTCTGGGCTATGTGTAGGCTGACAGCACGGCTGGCCACTACCAGCTCCTCCTGCAAGACGGCAAGAATAAAGGGGGCACCAGATGTACCTGAATCTCCAGGCACTCTTCTGTCTCCCTTTAGGTTAAGGTAGACACAAGAGCCTGTTTATTTTTTTCTGAAGGTGTAAGAAATAGTTGCGCTTGGTAACACACTTTGAAAACCACGGTGTACAATACCTCAAGGATATTATTTACCTTCCAAAGCAAGAGTGTCTAAATATTTACCTGTTCCCTAAACACTTCTGTGCACAGGAGGCAATAATTAATCTCCTTTCAAGAATAATACTTCTACAGTTGTTCTCCATGGCAACAAAGGCGAAACTTAAAAGTGAATGGTATAACAACATTCAGTATCTCATCAAAACAGTTAGCTACCACAAATACTATTTGTAGCTATTCATTCAAGCACATTCTCCACATTGCAATGTTCCCATTTCAATTATTTTGAGATTAAGTTTCTCTGCTTTACTAATTTAATGGAAAAACTGTGGAAGAAATACATCCAAAAGAAATCCAAAACCACACAATAACATTAACTGAAAGGTCACCAATTTCTCTCAAAGAACCAGCAACAAAGAGTATGTCAAGACTGCAATAATATTGGGTAATTTTACCGAAAGTGATGCTTTAGGTTTTAAATTTTCTATTTTTCAAATGCTGTACTGCTTAGTGTGTAACTCTGAAGTTTTGTGTGGCCTGTTAGCTACTGTTCTCTCATGCTGGTTAGACACAACAAACCTCTCTGGGTTTGCACTTCAAGGACACCAGGGCCCAAAATGTGTAAACTAAAGCCTTGGGGGGGGGCGGGCCCCGCCCAAACTTGGGGTAATTACATCATTACCTGAGGTTATGATTGGAGAATTTACCCTGATATGCAAATGGACCAAACTTATAAAAGCGTGAAGAACCTGTGACCCAGGGTCCATCTTGGGTGTAGCCTTTTGACTGCCTAGGATGTACCTTTGAAGGCTCTTCAAATAAATACCTACTTTTATTCTCTTTTTTTTTTTGTTTAGCCTCTGTTTTTAAACAGCCGCCTCATGGCATCAAAAGGTCTCTTGGAAAATATTTTCTACTCTCTCATCACTACATGGTAAACTAGCAGACTACAGATACAATGGATGCAATCTACCACAATACAGCAGTATCACATCTATTAAACTAGAATGAAAATATCACAAAATGAGTAAGTGCCTACTTCTCCAAGGTCCCACAACATTTCAATACATCACCACAACTAGAAGCAGGTAGTCATAATGAAGTTTTCCGTGCTCACAAGAGATTTTGGGCCTGCTGCTCTCTAAGAGTGCTGAAGAGCTCTGGTCATACCACCTGCAGTAGTAACTCCCCTGAAATAAGCAACTGAAGTACAAACCTCCCTCCACAGAAAAAAACCCCCACAAAAATAATCCCCAACCAAAACCTTGAAAGAACACACAAGCAGACTGCGTTTTAGAAAGCACCTTTCCCCACCCCATAACATCTAAAAGGAAGAGCGTAATGGAACATCTAGACAACCACTGGAGTTTGCTACTAATGGATTATATTGACTCTGCTTCTGTTTCGTCATTTTGTGCTGCCTTACATTACACACCTCTCAATCCTTTTTTTTTTTTTCTTAGAAGTTGTGCTCACTCTTCTAATTTGGAAGAAAACACATTTCTTCTGAAAAGATGAGAATTCTCTTTCATGCAACATACGCACTTTTGAAAAAACTAAAGCATCCTGGCAGCAATAAATCCTGAGAAAGGACGGTATTAATGCAGTTCTGAGAAAATTATGTTCTGAAGTTAGAAAGAGTTTACACAAAGTTAAAATGATCACATGATTCTAATATGACAATTGTTACATTTCAGACTTAATTTGCAGCCTTGCTTCAGTTTACACCACTAAATTATTCATTATACACTTACTGATGCTTGTTTCCTTATGTGCTTCTTCCAACACAGAAAAATGTGGCAAAAATAGAATTATTCTTGCAATAGATCATGCATCTTCAGTTGCAAACGCTCCTTTCAAAGACCATGTCTTTCTGGATCTTGCCAATTATTACCATTAGTTAAGTAATTTCCACTTCCCCAAGGCAGTGACAAATACATATTTAAAGCAATTAAAACAGACAACATTTATAGAGATTGGCTAAAGCACAAAACAAGCATACACAAACCCTCTGTTTTTTCTCTAATTCTATGGCAGCTTTCTCTGCCTTTCTCTTGTAGGCTGTAGTCCTACTGACTACATACCTCAGAATAAGAAGTCCTAAGGGGAGGCCACACAGATTTATATCACTGCTGGAAACTCAGCTTTGTTGCAGATGTTTTTGACTCCTTTTGTAACACATTATTACAATTAGAGTAGCACTGGATGGTTCTGAGTTTGACAATTTAAAGAGGCATTTTTCACCCAACTTACTCTTGAAGAGTGTTAATCCAGGATTATGACACATGTACCCCTCAGTAAGTAATCTGAGTATTAGATTTGTATTTGTACATAATTAGAGTAAGGCTTAAAATGTGGAAAAAAAAAATCATACTTCCATGTAAAAATAAGGAATTAACTTTGAGATAGAGACATGAACATATTGACACTATTTTTAGATAAGCAGGTAAGACCTGTAATTAAAGCCTGATCTTTGCCTAAGAAAACATCTGTTTTCTTCACTGTGTAATTAGTAAAATTAATGAATTCCAATCCATCCCCACGAATGATTTTTTTAACTTTGAAATCAATCACTTTAAAGGCCAAGATGCTTTCAGCTACACAAATTTGCCAATAAATGATACTGTAGATCAAGTTCAAATTAAGACTGTAATTTCCTTATAGTTATGTTTCAAACATTTTCCAGCCTTCTTCCTCTATTCTGCCAATGTTCACATTTCTATTATAAACAAAACACATTTGTGCCTTTAAGAAATTTGAGATGGCTACATACCAGATTAACCTTCTCATACATAATTCTTGTCAGAAATCTGATTAAGATTACATTTTTAACTGGATCATAACAGGATATACACTTATTGGGAAGATTTAAAAAAAAATAAGAGCATCCCCCTCTGACACGTTTTATTATGTACAGAACAGAAAACTGCTGAACAGTGAACACAATTTCACAACGCAGATTAGAATATCAATCATTGGAGAAATTTCTTTTAAAACACTTTCTTCTTAAAAAAAGTGTTACTTCTAAGAACATTCATTATATGGTAGATGACCACACTTGAAGAGGTTAGCACTGGATAATTACAGACATCCCAAATAATGCAGCACGGAGTATGCTTTAGCAATCACCACTTCTACCACTGTATTGCTGCTACAAAGGGACAACAAAAAGAGGCTTCTATCACACCATCTTTGGGTTCTCACTCACAAGGGCAATTCTGATTGCCCATATTAAAAACCTTTGACCAAAACCTACATATCTGTTCATCTGCTATAATTGTTTCAATCCTCCTCTTTGACTCGGGGAGATGTGCAGGAAAAAACCAGCTAACAATCTCCTAAGTACTTGTTTTACGAATCTGGCCCTCAGTCAAGAAGTTGAAGTGAAAAGTCTTTTAATCACCTTCTGATCAGAATTTACTGGATTGGATCTAAGTTCAAGGGTATTAAAATGTGCAAAGGAGACTATGAAAAAATGGCTGGGTTATAGATTTTAACTTCTTAACTAGAAAATTGACTCAAAATAGATTTTCTAATTTACAATGAATCAAAAGAAAAAACATTAGACCATAGCAAAAGTGGCACAAATGTATCAAAAAGCAAATGAATAAACATTTGAAAAGATTTATTATTAGAAATCGTAATAAATTTTGGAAAGATGAATCGATTTTAGTTAAAAGGTATAACTGACAATTTATTGGGCGGGAAGATGCATTATTTTCCAATTGTTATCCACCTACAGTAAAACTGATTTGTGTCCTATTGTATTTTATGGAAAAGGAGAGAGCAACTTTCAGTGATTTAGATTAAATGTATTAATCATAACCAGACACTGTGAACTATATATCTACTATTAAAGAAGATTTTTGACATTTAATTCTGTAGCAATATTTTGGCTCTGTACCACTCTTCCTAAATCCAATTCCTGCTACAGTTGGCAGATTTCTCCCTTTTAATTTTATGGGGCTTAAAGTAGCATTTAACCACCCATGCGGTAAATAATGCAGGATTAGAAATATTTAGTGTTTTGTTTCCCTTTGAAGAGTACCAATCCATCAACCCCCAAATATTTTTAAAATATTTTGCACATTCTAGTAATATTTAATATAAGATTCAGTAAAATACCCTATGTAAATGAAGTTGTTTTCCTGAAACAAAAAAAGACCCCACACTAAATCCTAAAGAAAATACACATCTGCCTCACTGATATAGGGGAATTAATTTAATAAAGATACTGTTTTGTGTACAAAGAAAACTTTGATAAAACCTTCAGAGTTTTTAAACTTGATAGTCACACAATATCTAATACTTACTCTCAATCAGAAAAAATACAGTTAAATATTCTCCTGAACAAGGCGTAACAATATATTTTATAATATTTATGCCCAACTTAACACTGAAATGGTAGCTTTTATTTATGCAAACCCTCCTCATCCTCTTTTTTATGCAGTCATTTCCTATCTTTTCCTTAAATGCTATATTTTGCTGCATGGAAAAGTAAGCTTAGAATAACTTTTAAGAGGCAATGTTCTTAAGAGTTCTTTTAGGTACTGCAAATAGTCTTAAATTGCCTTAGACCTACACCAGCATGTCCAGATTTTTAAAAAGCACTAACAACAGCTGCAGTATGGCAACAAAATTTCAATTGCCACATATGCCATGCTTTCTTTTCCATAGCACAATGGTGTGACAGAAAACAGGAAAAATGGTTTTCTCCAGTTTGACCATATTCTACAGGGAATAAAAATGCAGCCTACTGTGCATGTACTGTATGTATCTGTTTAGGTCTTTGTAAAATAAGGCTTTTAGAAGCCTTGTCCAAAGCAAACAGGTCAGGGTAAAGAGAAAATGGGGCACATTTTATCTAAAAAGCTCTTTAAAGTGAGCTACACAGTTGTTTAAAGAAATATACATCTAAAGCAAGACAGCTGCAACAGAGTTTGCCCATCAGCTAACAGAAAGGAAAAATTACTCCCTAAATAAACAACTTTCAGTTCTCTGAACTGAGGGTAAGTTTATTCCTTGACCTTTAAAACCACAGTCTGCAGGAATGCTAAGTTAAAGCTGAGAAATAACAAAATAAGAAAGTTAGTCTCCTACTTGTGGATGCAGGTGTTTAAAACCACCTGCAAATGAGGGACTATCCAAAGTTAGCAGTGAGAAAAGGAAAAACTATCCACAGCAAAAATCAGATCAGGAGCAAGTAAAAGAGTCTGCTGAGTCTAATTGCAAGGGGCTGAGTGGAACAGATTTTGAGCTGTTATCAAGACTGTTGGACTGGAAGGGTTCACTTGATCAGTTACAGGCACTTCACTTCAAAAAGAAGCTTAAAAAGCACCTGCTATGTTGCAGCTGAAGGGACAGTAATTAACAGGCAAGGGCTAATACGCTCCTGAACCACTCCAGCTGCAAGTGCTGATGTTAATGAACCTTTTCTTCTTGTCCTCTTTATTCCCAGATACTGTATGTAAAACCGTAACTGGACAAATGGTTTAAGTACACACAAAACAATAATTATTCTGCTTTTGAAAACATCAAACCAAAGTTTTATGTAGGGTTTTCCCTACACAAGATCAAGATCCACTAAAACTGAGGAGCTTTGAGTTTTTCTTTTGTGACTCACCTCACAACTCACAGCTTTATTAAAGTACTGATTATCTTCGAGGAATGACCTTTCCATTCTAGGATTGCTTACCAGCATTTTATTTAAAGTTAGCATTGCTGTCTCTGATGCTGGATAAACGTGTTTTATAAAGTGTTCACTTCCAACAGATCTTCAAATTGAACGTGTCGCAGAAACATTGTTAAACAAAGCCTACATTTCTGTAAAGAAAAGGTTCTGCATTCAGTTATGTGCCTACTTGCTATAAATACCATGTGGTAACTATCCAAAGAGCAGTCCCTGAGAAGTTTTGAGTAATTTTTGCCTTCTCAAAACTACACTCTCAATACGCACATCTGATTTTCTTATTTCAAAAAACCGAACAGTAGCAAGCATGCCACTTTTCCAGTTGAGTCAGAAGCAAGGTAGGTGCAACAACTGTGGTTTGCTCCACTCCCTTCTGGTTGTATTTAACACATTATAGAACACTCTCTTTACATCTCAATGACTGAAGTCAGTGCAATCAAAGAGGATGGCAGAGGACGATCTCTCCTTTCCTATATAATCTCTCACATCAGAAAAGAAGCAGAGTAATTTTCTTGATCGACTCAACTTCAACACAATACATCATGTATGTTTCCTACTTTATTTTCTGTCCTGTATTTTGAAGTAATTTGATACATGCATTTCCATGAAGAATTTCTGGAGAGAATACTACAGATCCAATTTAATTCACTATTTTTACAGTACCTCTTACTCTGGGTACAAGCCATAAGAACTCAAACTGAACATATAACCTTTCCCCCCACCATTTTTGTGTTTGTTATAAACCAAACAAGATTAAAATATTCTAATTCCCCATCATTGCCTTATAGTAATGATTAGAAAGATGCTAATGCTATTGATCACGTCACACAAGATTTTTTGAATATGTATTACATAAACTAATTTTAGAACAGAACTAGTGAACAAAACAAATGTGTGCACCTGAATATAAACTGCTTATCTTAAAACAAATCTAGAAGGTCACTTAATAGGCTTAATCTAGATATCTAATAGAAATACTCTGCTTATCTCTAGACATCTAAAGTGGCTGTATTCATTACAGATGACCACCATATGAAAGGCAACTGAAAAAAGAGATGGGACTATTTTCAAGTTGTTCCACCTACCAGCAGCCCTGATGGAAAAACCTATTCATGTGAATAAGTTACTATGGGTTGAAATTAGCAAGAAATTTCCAAGTGTTTAGGAGCTGTAGTTGATCTTGAACTTGCTTTTTGTTAAAAAATGTTAAACAACGTGTTAGCTGAAATCATTGTCACGATTTTCATGATTTACTTGATGCTTATGATGTTATTAGAGCATAAATGAGATGTTGTTCATCAGGTAAACCATAGTGTCTGTGCAAGTGTTCCTTGCCTATTACATTTGTTTTTCCTGTCTGTTCTCAGCATTAAATGATCTATTTCCCCAGCAAGCTCAATACAAGGAAATCCAACTCCTAACTTGACTCTGGATACAAGATGCTGTTCTACAATCAATTCTTCAAAATGCTGCTCCTGAGGCATTAAGAAGTTTCTAAAAGAGATACAACTGAGTGAAATTCTTGCAGAAAAGATATTAAGTACAATTACATTTAAAGGCTTTTTTTCCCCCTTAGAATTGCACTAAAACATAAAACATCAAAGAACCCATAGGCACCAAGTCAAAATAAGCAAATTACAAATGTCTACAGAAGAAACATTTCACGCAGTCACACACTAGAAAGTGGGATTTTTTTTAAAGCTGCAGAAAACAAGAGGAATAATCATGTTGCTTCGTATTTTGAGGTCAGAGGTTTTTAAAATCATTATTATCTGTAAAGACTGCTGTAAAACTGTATTAAATGTGTTTTCAAGACAGACACTAACTGAAGAATGAAAGGGGTATCACAATGCTGTTTGTCCTCCTTTAAAATAAACTTAAGTGAAATTGTAGATGACAATCATTTGAGCGGTTGGGTTGAGGTGAATTACAAGAAATACTGCTTAGCCTAACAGTTCACAGCACTTGTCACCATGAATAAACCACAGAACGCATTTAAAAAACTAAGCAGCACATTTGGCATTTCTGAGACTAATGCTGGAGGGCAACTATTTTGCTGAAGTGGGATGCTGGTTTTGACACTACTTGAGAGTCCAAGAAGAGACTAAGTCACCACATTCATTTCAGCTAGGCAGAAGTTAATCTTTGATAGTTTAAGGGTATGCTTTGTCACCACAGGTCAACTACACCGAGAAAAACCATTGTGAGCTTTGTGACACAGAGTATCTCTTTTAGTGGTTACACCTAAAAGATAACAACTGTACTTTACCAACAAAATGAAGGTATCTCCACAAGCTATTAATTGCCTGATGCATTTAAATTATTTTTTTTCTTGATAGTCTTAGATTTTGTAAGAATCAGAGCAGGACACAATTCTAGACTCTACACTTTAATTTGCAAGGTAAGTGGTACAGAAGAAAGAATAAAAAACACATGTGGCTCACCTTCACCAGTAACTTTTCTGGCTAATGAACTGAAGGTTCAAATGAGACAGAAATGCTGTGGTACTACTTGTGCTTCTTTACTGATTTGATGACACCAAGATAATCTAAGATTTTCATTAGACAGTTTCAGGTGACAAAAAATCACTGTCAGTCGAAGCAATTTGTAAGGCAGACTTCATTTAACCATAGATCTCATAAGTGATAGGGAGAAATCAAAACCCTTCATAACAATGACATCAACACTGACAAACCTGATCTATTAATTGCAGTGCTCTGCCTTGAACAAACAAAATACAAACCAACAGTGCCTTATGTATGGATACCGCTGTTGGTGTTACTAGAGATGAGAACCCCTCTGAGAACTGACCTACCATGAAAAATGCAACAGGTATAATTAGGATCCTTTTGATGAGTAAGTATGCTAAACTATTATGAAAGTCGCTAAAGCAGCTTTAGTCCTCCATCAGGTGCTTCCATGGCAGATGGAAGTTATATTAAGCTGGCATCAGTGTAAGTGAAAGCTTTAGCAAAAATGCACTGGAAAATTAATTTGTGGAAAAAAGCAGCTCTTGCTATGCTGAATACACCGTGAGGATTATAAGGTGTAAGAACAGTGAGTAGTGCCTCCAAAAATGTATAGATACATGAAATTACGAACATCACAACATCCACAAAGCAACAACAACCACAAAATTTACATTTTATTTCAAAACCCACGTTGTTTATAATGGTATTTTGGTATTTCACTGAAGCTTTTTTCCCTTTTATTCATAGGCTTGGGTTGGAAGGGCTCTTAAAGATCATCTAATCCAACCCCCCTGCCATAAGACGAGGCACCTTCTGCTACATGTGAAACTATTGTTTTCTCATAAAATAAAGCTATTTCAATGTGACTAAGTTTTGAAGTCTAGAAGTGTGCCACTTGACTCATTCCTCAGGAAAACTGCAGCAGTTTTGCTAATAGTTACTGAACACTGGAAGAATCAAAGGTGGGGGTTACACTGACATCACAGCAGCATCTCCTCTCCTAACAACCACATTTTTCTGCCTGAAAAAAATCTATCCGCAGGAAGCACTAAGTGCAGGAAACCACCCATTCATTAAGGAAGTTTTATCCCTCTGCATTGTAAAACTAAGGTACTGAGTTAAAAAGAGGATTAAAAGAGCCCAACATTCACTACATTTTGCATAAGTAGATATCCATTTAAGGTAATTACAAACAAAAAAAAGGAAAAGCATATTGAGAAATGCTTTCAGTAGCTGAGAGTATTTTTGATGACAGGAAATCATAATAAAACCATTACAATACCAAAAAACCCCTACTCTCCTACTCGTTTAAAGGTAAATTCTTATGCAGTTTTAGCAGCATAAGGTTTCAAAACATCACCCTCAGACAGAGGCCTAATATTCCTCATCTTGAATGAACCAAAGTGTGAAATCCAACAAGAGTTCAGTTTTGTTATAATCTAATACCATCACATTTCCACAGAATTTGATACAGAGACTATCACTCCAAATGACAGAAAATCATTAACTGAAGAAAATAATTAATACTCCACAGATAAATTTTTTCATGCACCTCGCTGATACTGAATTGTTTTATCTGACTTTATACCACTCACCCTGATGCCATCAAGATTTTTGCCTTTTCTTTTATACCCCTGTTATACCTTTTTATAACTTCTGTATTCTTAGTGCTTTTTGCCTACATTCTTGGACTTGTTTCTCAAACTGAGAGATTAAACATTTCAGAAGCTTCGTAGCTGGGGATCAGTGTGCCCCAGACCCCAAGGTCCTCTCCAGAACACATTCTGTAAACCAAGATAGAACCATCCAGGGGAAGGTTCCTTGGGGAGGGGGGCTCACTTGAGCCTCTCATTGGGGAATCTTTGATAGATATGCTAATTAGTAAAACCTATAATGTTTTACCCAATGTTGGGGGGAGGGACAGAGAGACAGAGACACAGAGATAGACTCGGCAGGGTGCATCTCCATGCATATGACCTGGACCTGTGCACCTAAGGATCCTTAAAATAAATACCAAGGTAAAATCCCTTGTCCCCTTCTAACCGTGTGTGACTCTTGATTTTAAGACCAGGAAAAGGCATCAACCCAATGTAAACCAATTCTCCACACCACCAAATACACTGTAACTTGAAAAACAGCGCTGTTCCAAAAGTTGCAGAGCATCCACAAAGAGGCTTCTAACCAATACTGTAAAAACAATGCCTAAATTATTCTTTAAGGAAATATTCCTTGGATCCATAGCATGGATTTTAACCAATAATATTTCACTTTATTTCTGAACTATTTTGACAAGAAAAAAGCTCCTGAAAACAGCTGGCTGTTCCTTCAGTTAGAAAGAACTTAGAAGCAGAAATGTTTGATTTGATTTTACACTTTGAAAGCCATTTAAAAAAGCACGAATGCTCAATGTATCTTTTCTCCTCATGTCAATAGACTGTTAATCTGTAAACAAATTTTTGAGAAAAGCTCTTCTATCTTTGAACTTTTGAAAAAAAGTCACAGGATTTGACAGAAATACTCAGGCACCTTCAGATAATGGGCCCTGGAAATGCAGCTTTCATCCTTTAAGCACATTTTGAATAAATACAACTGTGTATAGTCAAGCTCAGTAGTACAGCTGTGCAAAAAAAAAAAAAAAATCAATCTACGAGTGCAAGATAATACAAGCTGTGTTTAATATAATGAAACCAAACCCCATGACACGAAGTGATGGATGGAAAAATTGGCAGAGTCAAAAGAAAGCATCTTTTTTATTGGTCATGTTTTTTGCACTTCAGCTCAGTGAAATCCCTTACCAGCTTCCAGCCCAGACAGGGAACAGAGGCAGGAAGAGACAACACACAAGAGCTCTCAAACAAAACCCTGCAATAGCTCTCCCTGTCTCAGGGAAGAAACAGTACCTAGAATCACACAAGGAATAGCTAAAACAGCAGCACACATTTTAAAAAACCTTCACTTATTTGTATGGAGGAGTTGTGAACAAAAGTCAGAATTTTCAGTTGAATACTAAGTTGGGCAAAACATTTTGAAGAAAATGAGAAAATAGTCATGTTATGTTTTCACTAACTATAATTAACTCTTATTTTCTTTAAAAAGGGTTTTATGCTCTCCCCAGGAATCCATCTGAGAAAAAAATGACAACCTTAATCATTCTAGGTAAAGAGGTAATTTACTATTCTACATCACAGAAAAGAACCTTTAAAGTTCCAAAACATCTAAAATGTTAGATTTCAGATTTTATTCTATGAAATACCAAAGCTTCACATGCAATTTGCTAGAAAAAACACAGATATAGTACTAGAAAAGTGACATCTATATAAACTACAGGTCACTACATAAGTGCCAAGTATATAAACACACATAAAGACTGGAAGAAAAAAGCATTCCTTCTAAGAAATCAGTGTTTCATTCATAGAACACTATTTCTACACGGTAGGATTTTTGCCCATGCCTAACATAAAGCACTGTGAGGCTTGGGACTACTTGATCAGGTCATATATGACTTCAGAATTCAACCAATTCAACTCAACCACTGTTGATTGTATGCAAAAGGCCAACTGTATGCTCACATTCCCTAGATACAAATTACACATCCTTAGACTGAACACAAGATACAACGTGTGTCTTTTAGGTAGTGTATCCCCTTTTGTTTTCTTTTTAACTTTGTCTCCCTTTCAGGACTGTGTAAAAGCAGTGATACAGACATCAGACTCCTCGCTGTTAAAAAAGAATTAATTCACACCACAATTCTGTTCAATAAGTTGAGTCTGCAGTGTTCTTTCCTCAGGATATTAATCTTTCTAAAAGCATTCTTGCTCTTCTTCACTGTTACCATCTAATAGCAGTAATTACTTCTTGTTCTGTGTTATCAGATGTCACAGGTATTAAATGACTTTTTTTTGTCATTGGATTGAAGTATCTGAAGAAGATTTTCTTTAGGAAGCAATCACTGGCAAAAGGAAGCACATGAGCTCTGGTTTATATAGCCATGTTTGCAAAGACTGATGCAGCAGATGTGCCCACAAACATAAAGTCATTAAGGAGGTCAGAAAACTGCATCTGCAGAGCTAATAGCACATCCCTCCTGCCTAGACATAGTGACTCAGAAGCTAGATTCACATGCCAACCTACTTCCACAACATCATGCAAATGATATATTTAATAACTGGAGGTAACTGAATTATCAGTCTTTAGTAGACTGGCCTGGATTTTTGTTATAAAGGGAACTACAATACCATCATTATATATGGGATATCATGAGTGGAAGACAAAATGGGCTCCTAAGGACAATCCAGAAAGCGTAGCAGAAAATAAACATTAGGATTTTTTATTATATATATGCATTCACAGTATATCTTCATCAATTGAAATCTAATCACCTTTTTACAATTTAGAGGAAAAGGCAGGTTTTAGGGTAGTTAAGCCATGTATCATCAGTACCATGAAGCTAACCTATCAGTTATAATAGCTCCTATAAAATACCAGGGTGAAATTGCAATAAGCCTAGAAAATGGGCTACAAATCCCAGATATGCTCAAGCAAGCACTGAACCAAAAATAAAAATAGGTAGATAGGAAACCAAGAACTAGACAGCATTCATCTAATTCACGACCACTAACAGCAGAGATCACAGGCCAAGGTTTTAAAGCATCTTATTCAGCTCCAAATGGCAATTATTGGACAGGAGCTTCAATTACAAAACCCATGCCTCTTCAAAATGAGTTAAATTTCTAGCAGTTCCTTTCTATTCTCTCCACATATAATAACCCTTACATTTCTCAGAAGCAACTTATGTTGTTTAGGCAACTTAAATTTGAAAACATTTAATATTCTCATTAACAGTTAATAATAAAGAATATCCATGTTGCAGTATTTATTGTCCTGGCCTATGTTTATTACACCTGATATCTCCCACATTCTCTTCCTCTTCCAAACATTTTTCTTGTAAGAAAGGAATAGACTGCGCTATAATTAATACATTTTAGCATTTAAATTTAAAAAGTAAAATTTCTCTTCTCATCATGCCCTTCTCCAAAGAAAAATTCCAAAAAAATTTATTAGAAACTTATTTTAGACAGAAGTTGTGGGAAAATCCAAGTATTAGATTGCATAGAAATGCAAAGACAGGTGAAAATTTTTCCTCAATTATCAACATTGCTCCTAGGGCTGTAGGTACTAAAAAACCCCAAACATCCCATTTGTAGTTCCAGCCTTAGAACAGGCTGAGTCCAAAGAAATGCATCATGTCTATGGCAGGTGCATGGATAACCTGCTTTAATTTTTTTTGTATATACCCTTTTCGCCTGACCACACAGATGTAAACCAAACAAAAGAGAACAGGATATATTTTTCAAAGCAAATTTTTGGGATGAAAAATGACCTGAATTGTACCACAATGCATCCTGGAATTTTTTTATTATCAGAAAAAAAATTGGTTGATGTCCATCATAAAAGTAAAACATGTTTTCATATATACATAAAATAGGTACTGAAAATGGTAACTTATATGCACATACCTGCACTGGAAACCTTTTCCTTCGCTTAGTTCAAAACAAGTACTGAGAAACAGTATGACTCTTTTGCAGAGGAATGTGTCAAAGTATTTAAAAAGAGCAAACACACACTCAGGAGTGCCACACTCAGTGGCACCGAGTCTTACAGTTCCATTACCCATCTACAACATCAGGGAACAAGTATGAGAGGAATATGTTTTTTTAAAAACCTCTTAGAACAGTGCACATGAGCTTACAAAAATGAGAACACCTACCAGTGCATTCTGGTTTCCTGAAGCCTTTTTTATGCTTCTTGCTGGCATTCCATGAAGATGACTACATCTACTCTGGAAACCTACAAAAAAGCAAAAATTGATTCAAGAATATTTTGTCTACCACAGAACCAACAAAATTCACCATTACATATCAATCTATCAATATGAACTCTGTAAAACAAAACCATCTTATTGGCAAACATTGTACTGGTGGAAACACAGAGCACAGAATGGGAAAAGCGAGAGAAAGAGTAAGATGTCATGAAAATTAACATTTCTGCAGCTATTCTTACTGCCATCCTGGATCTATGCAGAGCTGGCTGCACAAGCAGAACACACTGAACTGCAACAGGAAAATGATTTTTGCATCCCTTCATCACTAGGAAACGTTAAATCTGGCCCATCTGCAGAGACCAAGTCCTCCAAAGCAATTCCAAGCATCTGGAGAAAAAGCCTCACAAAAGGATTCAATACATTCAGTTTAACTGCTCACAGAGAAGATCTGTAGTTGAATGTGAAAGGAGATCCTTGTGGCAGAGGAAGGTACAACAAAACTCTTGGCAGCAAGCGGAGGTCTGACAACTTCAATCTTTGGACAAGAGTGGGTTTCTAGCTGTGAATCCAATCCCAACACTGGTAGAACTTACTATTGGTTACACTGGATGCACAGTGGTTGAAAGTATTTTAGAAATAAAGAGAAAGAGTATTTTCTAAGTTACAATTTCAATCTGTGCTCTAAACAAACCCTTTCGTCTTCTATACAAACAACATGGCCTGACCATAAAGCAAAGCAGATGGTCACACTAGTCTTTCCAGACTTTGAATTAATGAACTTCTATAGAATTCCACAAATTACAGCAGAAGCCAGGAACAAAATGGAATCTCAAATTTCATTTTAATTAATGTTGAAAAATTCTCAATGCAAACATCGAGACAACAAATAAAAGAGGAGGCTACCAAAATGAACTGTTTTCCACCTTTTGACTTTTCTAATAGTTGATTTTGAGTTATTTCTCTCTAATGATATATTAAAAATTAAACAATTCAAACTCCAAGATCTTGTCCATATTCTATATATTTCATATAATCCATAGATATCTTTCCACTGCACCAAGTGATTCTACAGCTTGCGTTTGCTTGATTGCTACTTACCTCTCCTCCCTGAGCGGGACATAAGAGGGAAAGTACCAGTTAAGATACTTTCAAAGACTGGGTCAGGCAATTCTCTCTCCAGTTCTGTGGAGTCTTCTTGTTCCCACCATGGAATGACCCCCGTAATTCCACATGCTCCACCTGATTCATTTTCATGAAACCAATCACTCTGCTCATCATCACCTGTGTGAGGGCAGTGTCCACAAATCCCCCAAAAAAGAGGGAGGAGCAGAGAAGATAAAAATCAGATGTTACTATCAATAAATACTCTGACAGGATTATTATATCTTTTGTTTTATTGCTGTATAACAATTACTGCTATATAGCAGTTTTATTTGGAAAATGTTTCTCAATAGCATGACAAGCATTGCCATCAATGAAACACCATAAAATGTAATGTTTTAAAACCAATTTACAATAGTGAAAACAATAATAAACTAGTTAATCCTTTTGGCAATAACTGTGGGGAAATCCATTTAAGTTACTGCACTATACATATTAAAAAAAAAAACAAGCTTTAATCTCCTGCAGGGAATTAAAAGGTATAAAACTGAAACTGGTTCTTTGCAGCTGATAATGGTATATAATTAGCTTAATTTCATGATTTGTATGGCTAGTAAAAGGGGAAAAACAATCATGAACAGATGTGACTAAATGAAGTTAAACTGATTAAGTTCATTTAGAAATAAGTTTTGAAAAAGTTGATTTTAAATGAAAACTGACAGTATCACATGATTGAGAATTATACTGGATTATAACACAAAGTTGGTCATTTTTACTGACAATATTTATCTATGTAGAATTTAAACACTTGGATTTAAATTAAGAAATAAGACAAGATTGAAAATCTGATCTTAAAATTAGCTCATAAACACACTGGCAACTAAAAATTAATTTTTATGTTTCTTTTAAAACATGTTCTTTCATACACACCATCTAGTTTCAGAAGAACAGCAAGTATCTTTGAAAGACATGGGAAATTTCCTTTCCTCCACCCAAAAATTAGATTAGGTATGTGCTATACATTTTATTCTACTTCAAACCATCCAAACCACGCCTCATTATTTCTGCACATAAATTATTTGTTTGACATTTCAATTTTTATTTGGAAATAAACTAAGCAAGATATGAATGCAAGATTTGTGAGACACAGATTTCCAGAATAAAAAAGCATTTGTGGAAAATTTCATTGTCACTCATAGTGGGGAAACACAAACGATGAAAACCAAAGCAAAAATTTCGTGAAAAATAAAATCCAACACACTTTCTCCAAATAAATTGTTGCAATGTAAAGAATATTTGAGATCAAGCACAAGTGAAAATGTCTGTAAACATTCAATCAGGACAAGTATTTCAAGACAATATAGAATAATTAAAGCCCTTCACTGGTCACTTGCAGGTGAAATGGGATCCCTACACCTTTAATGACCACTACTAAAAGCAAAATTAGCAGAGGCTACAGAACAGGAACTTTTAGATGGAGGAAGGCGAAAACAAAGGTGAAAAGAGATACATAGGTCAATATAAGATTTAAATTTCTTAGCATTCCTGAAGCATTTCAGCCTGCTCTCCCTATTCACTCTAATCCTCATTTATAGCTATGACATTTCACAAAGGTATTCCCCATTAATTCTGTCCTCATTTTGTTACAGCCAGGTATGGGCTCTTTGAAGGAACTCTAAGAATACTTAATAGGGACACTGGTGGTGGTGGTGGAAGGAGAATCACACCTTTTAATTAGATTGGTCCATGGTTCAGAATTAAGGTTGAAATCCTTTGTTTTGATTTTCCAAACTTTTATGTTTGGAAACACTTTCTGAACTTTTATCGTTGTTAAACTTTGTCTTTATATTTTGTCATGAGAGCTCCAGACACCTCCACTAACAAGAAATACTATGAGGAGCTCAAAAGTAGTCTTCTTACACATAAATCATCCATGGAGGTAACCACAGAATTGTGAAATGGGGTTCCATGATGAGTTCAGGGACAGAAGCTGTAAGAGGCAGGCAGTGCAGTCTTGGAAGAAAGCTACAATTTAAAACTGGGGTGGTGAAATGTGCAATAAGGCAAAGAGCAGCTACGGAAGGAAACTGGTATCTTTGCTATGTACCCAATAGCAGTTCTTCGGGAGAAAAAATATAAAATTACTTTTCCTTTTTGTGTAACAGGAATATTAGTATGTTAAGCAATTTTCTGTTAAGATACCTTAATTTTTATGCTATTATACACTTTCCTAAGCACTTATGTTGCTTACAGCCAAAGGCAGACCTCAGATCTGAACCTCTTAGTCTTTTTCCACAAGACAGCAGAATCCAGATATACTTGGTTTTTAGGTTGTCTGTGAAATTAATCAACTCCGAATCCTCTGAATATTTTAAATCCTATTACAACCTTGAGGCAAGCATAAGCCTTTTACTACTATTCTTATCCAGGTGAGAGTGCTCACAGGCATCTTGCTTACCAGTTTCTCCACCCTGAAGGGATGCCATTTTCAGAGTCAGGGAAGACCACTGCATTTAACTAATTCCCTACCTCATACATATAGGCATTAAACACAGAGGCCTCCCCACTCAAGAGTTTGGTAACCAAGCACTTGGATTTTATCCTACTTAATTTGCAGCTCTCAAAAGGCAGCACAGTATTCATAGCAAATATGATCTTAAGAATACTAAAAGCTCAAAGCAACATTTTTGACTTCCAAAGATTCACTACACTGTCCTTTCCTCTAGGATGCTGATTCAGCACAGGACTACAGCAAATTATGACATTTTTCCAAGGTACAGGAAAGGTAGAAAAACCTCAAGATCTCCAAAAATAGAGCCCATGCATCCTCCTAAACACATTTTTGAAATGCAGCAAACTTGTTTGTGTAAGGCTAATGTTTCAAGGAATTACTTGAAAGTAATTTACATTGAATTATAACTGCACTGATCAGTACAACAGAGCCAATTTAAGGCTCAGGAATATCTACTTCAAACCTAAAATTTTCAGGCCAGTTTCTGGCTTAATTTATGTAGTAATTTTTAGGCTATCCCCTCCCTCCAATTGCTGTTTGTCTAAATTTCACTCTATATTATTATGTCTACATATTTATGTAACTACTGCTCCATGGTAAATTCCTTGACTTCTTCTTTAAGTAGTTTAGAAAATTATTTATGTGAGCTTCTGGTGGTTTCTCTGTGGACACAGACACCTTCTGCATCACCACCAGTTTCATGTTCAGAAAAGCTTCACCTGAATCTTACTTAAGCTAAAGCAGTGCAGTTGTACAACAAACTTTCCACTGCACACAAAGAGATAGAAAACCTCTTCCTGTTTTATTACAAAATGGCCAGACCAGGCTCAACAGCAGCCACTACATGTGCTTGCCTATAGCAACCACAACATACTTGGAGAGGTTACTGTGAAAAGTTTGGTGTCAATGTCCTACAAACACCACATGATCCTGTGCTGCTCCGTTATCCTGGTGGATAATGCACTGCACATGGAGAGCAAGAGTACAGGGCCTGTGAATACCCTGGAATTTTAGGCTCATTTCCAGGACCAGTGTACCTCTTTCTAGGTAAAAAAACCCCACACTGCTAACAGCTGTAATAATCATTTGAAGATATTGGGATATTCACTGTAACACATGCAGGGAGTTTCAGGAAAGCAGAAGCTGAAGTTGCCCATTCACAGAGGAATACAGCATCTTGCTCTTTGTGCTCTACGGAGCTGCCTTTAAAAAAAATATACATATAAAAGATATACAATATAAATATTTAGGATTTCAACTACTCAGGTCATATGCAACAACTTCATGTTATTTCTTTTCCACTAGCAAAGACTATAAACCTATTTGCCACAACGGTTCAGACCTGGTGTGATTTCACTTTGCATTGCACACTCCATTTCTCTTCTGTATGGACAAACACACCCTGTCACCTGCAGCTACTGACATGCTGTACAAGGTCCAAATTAGTTCCTCACCAGAATTCTTACACTGAATCAGTACTGGGTCATTTTCATAAAGGACACAGTAACGAATAAATGTTTAATCGTAAAATAATGAACAACTATCTTTAAACGCGTAGCCACATCCACAGTGGAACTCTGACATTCCCTGACCTTCTCCAATTTTAACTGTTTAACACTTTATTAACATAATATTCCTTCCTACTTGTGTAGATCTTAAAGGACATTTCAAGTGCTGCATGCCATGATTTAAGAGGTCTTAAGTCAACTCTGAATTTCCCCAAGTGTACGAGTAAGTGTAGATGAACCAGGAATGCAGAGTACGTTTTTTATTTGCTATACCGAAGCTATAAAGCTCATTAAAGAACATACTTGCAATTTAACTATTTCTTCCCCCCAAACAGGATATCACCCACTAGTGGCTGAATAACAATAGTTTTGTTAATATCATGTTGAAAGCTTAACTTGTGAAGTGCCTTTGTAAAGGAGACCTGTGAAGTGCCTTGAAACTGCAGGAGATCCTATTAGTTAGGCCTATCACAGAGTTGCATTTTATGCTGCAATGCAAAACTAGACATTCTGGTTCAAAATTCTTTTTGTAAAATTTTTCTACACCAGGCATAATACTGTTTATTATTAAAGTTTTTAATAATTGAAAAGCAGCCATGAAAATACTACTGGGAACAAAAGGAAAAAAGAGGAAGAAAAAGGGAAGTAATAAGGATTTCTCGTAGATAAGCTTCAGCTGCTGGTCAGGTCTTTCAATCACTTTGTTGACAGACTCTCCTACCTCCACACTCAAGTGCTTGATAGAATCACAGTATTTTGGTTTTCTTCCTAACTATTAAATCTTACCCCTAAAATGCCCAATTTGAAAACCTCTGAAGAAAATACAACCCATAAAAAGTCACTTGAGGTTTGTTAATAATTCAGCAGCTACCTTCTACACTGAGAATACCTTCACTAAACATTTTCCACGATCTTTAAGCCTTTGCCGACTAATTCTTTGGAATATGCCATGTTTCACAGAATAAAAACATTTGCCCCATTGGGCCTGCCAACGCTGAACCCAAATTACTTCTGCCAGAAGGAATTACCACAGCTGGGACACATCACAGCAAGAGACCTGCTGGTGTCCTCTCACATGACCTAATGTAAGCATTTGGATAACTTGGAAAGGAGGGCAAATGAGGCAGAGATCAGATGAGGACTTCATCGGAACCAAAGAAATCAAACAAAAAGAAAAAGCTGTAAGACTGGAACAGAGAAAGGAAAAGAGTACAGAAGTTTTAAAAAATGTTAGATGGCACAGCATATATTAGAAGTTGAACAGAGGATTTTCAAGTCTCAACAATTTTCTCTTACCATAGCAATTGATAAGAATTAAAATGTATCTAGCCCTACCCTAATTAAAGCTACACCTGGCTTTCTGGAATCGAATTATAAAACTTGAACCTTGTCTGAGAGTCTGTCCACAGGAGAGTATGTACTGTAACTGAATTTATTTCCATATCCTTTCTGAAAAAGCTTGGAAAATATTAAAGGTCACAGGGTCAGGCACTCCAAAGTTCATAACTAAATACTCAACTATTTAATTGACTGGCCAAATGCTTCAAGAAACTGCTGCTTTAGTCACTTCCCTGTCTAGAATGTCAGTCCCATAGGATGACTATGCTTTGGGAACTAATTAAAGTATTATAAAGACTATTTGTCTGCAATAAATGAGATGTGGTTCTTAATCTCAGAAACACATACAGAACAAATGTTGAGCAGAAGAACAGAAACCTCTTGTCCTCTGCTACCCAAACTTCTAAGTGATGGCAGGCACATCATTTAAACTGAGTATTTCACCAGGCAGCATTACTCAATCTCTGGTTCACCACTTGACTTAGCAGAAACCTGAAGTCAGAAGTGCAGAAAATTTGAACTACAAATGAGGTCAAGACACTGTTCTGAACATATATATAGATATAGATACATATATATATCCTGGAGAAGGAACACTGGTAGGACAGGAATTAGAGCCTAGCTTTATAACTAAAAAACAAAACCAACCATTTTCATCCTGTTCTCTTCCAGCTTTATCTCACCCAGTTCCTTTGCTTTTATCAGATTGACTTTCTCATTCCGTCATTCTTGTCAATTTTGTATGTGTTTCAGTTCAGCTACAAATTAACTCACAGAGATAAAATAACCTCACCTTACTTAAGGAGAGTACAAATTACTAGTATTTACTATCGGGGGGAATAAGCATTATTAGAAAATCAAGAATTTTGGTTTGGAAGTAGGATCTCTGATAGTACTTTCATGGAAAAGTCTCACAAAACCAAAGCTATAATGCAGATTTAAAAGTGTCTGAGCTCCAGATCGAAGCTAATGGTTTCTGATCATACCCACAAAACTATTAGTTCAAAGGAGAGATTGAAAAAATAATGTTTTGTCATGCCAATATCCTTTTCAGGTTTAATTATTGTCGTTCTTTTTATTTATGTTTCAGAATACTATTTCAGGTCTAATGCTTTCTGCTTGAAAATTGCAAACTGAAACAAGATTCAAAAATCAAACAGACGAAAATAAGAACTACAACGTTACAGTAAAGAACCAAGACTAAAAAAGGTAACACCACACCGGTGAAAAAATGCAGTTGGTCACTGATCTGTCCTGTTTTCTCTTCACACAAAATATATAAGAAAACCAGAAAGCAACTGAGATGTTTTCAGTCATATTATTCAAAGATTTAAATGATACAGTTCAGGATTTAAGGACAGAAATATTGATAGAAATATTACCAGAAGAGTACTGGGAAAACATATGCAATTAGGAAGTGTGATAGGTCATCTTACATATAAATATAGAGGACAAATGCATTAAAAATTCCATGTCAAAAGAGAAATTCCAATAGGGAAGTAAAACCCAATCTTTTTGTCCCAACTTAAAGACTTCATGCATTGATGCACTGAACTAAAAAGATCAATCTAAACTGTCAAAGAGAACCTAAACTCTTAAAAAAACATGAGTTAGCACAACTGTAAACAAGATACTCAGACTGGGGAGGTACAGTTTGTGTAGCACAAGTTACCATTGAACAAGTAAGGTAACACTTCTGTTTTAAGTAGGAAAAATGCTCTCCCTACTGAAGACAACCTCCCCCTAGAAAACACAGAATTAGATATTAAAGAAAAGAAAAAAACTCAAACATTCCTTTAACCTAGATTTGTGGAATGGGTCAGGATTTGTTTTATTGCACTCACTCAGGCTGCCATTGCCAAACTGTCTAAGAAAATATTTTAAGTACCATTAACTTGAAATTTCCAACAGAAAAGCAAGTCTTAAATACTTGAGAGACTATTTTTGTCTCATTTTTGTATCCTGTCAAAGACAGTGAGTTCCTACTCCATCATAGCATAATATAGGTAAATGTGTTGCAATAAAGACTAAAGCTGATAAAAACACCAATCTTTTACTTCCATCCTCAATAGTTTTATCACATAAAACCATGTGAGAATACTATGCATACTAAAGGAAAAGTTTCAATCTTCACTGCATTTCAGATTAGAGAAATTTTTTCAGAGGGGACATGTTAAACAGCTCTAATCCCAGTCTTAGACTGCAGAAAAAATAGTTTGTTTGAAATTACTTTTCAAACAAACTACTGAATGAAAAAGAACTATAAAATCCTGCCCTATTAATTTGGAGGAAAAGAAGGAAAAAAGCCACCTCAAGAATAGCATAAGAACCAGTACTACATTCAGATTCCTGTCAGAAAATTGGAGGAACTGAGGAATTAAAACTTAATATAGATGATTTTTAGGGGATGCTCAAGTTTTAAGTAACTTTATCATATTACAGAGGCTGCTTCTCAATACAGCTTTTGACTAAGTCATGCATTCAAGACACCCTCTGATAACATTAAAAAAAAAAAATAGGAGGCAAGCTATACTTCCACTCATTAAAACAGTAATAGCAACTGAAATGCAGTAATTAACCTATGAAATAACTTGTAACGCTTACAGAATTTCAACTGATGTGGTTTGAGGGGTAGAGAAGGGAAAGATTGTTTCAATACCTTGTCTTCCCTCATCATTGGTAAACAAACCAGCATCACTGCTGCTCAGACTGCTGGATTCACTGTAATAAGAGAAAGAAAGAAACAGATCAAAAGAACAATTGATCTTTCAGTCGTAAAATTTTAAGGAGACAAGGCTGTGCTCAGATTGAACTTAAGCCCAACAGAGATCGGAGAGAAAATAGGATGATTTTTTTTAATCAAACTGCAAATATCCCAGTTCCATTAACTACAAAGCGTATTATTTTTGGCACATAAAATCATGGGAATCTAATGGTACCCTGACAGTAAGCCAGATGTGACTGCAACGAGGTGCTGACACAATTGATGCATTTTATTATCAGCTTCCATCAAATGCTCACTGCTCTGTTCTTATGCTGTGCAATTCAGCTTGATCCTGGAACACCACTGCTCAATAAAATAGGAAAAGTCTCAATCAAAAGCAGCCTAAGCCTTCCTTCAGCACATGAAATATAAGAGTCTGAAAATCGAACTACCTTTCTGAACATCATTTGCAAATATTCAGGAAAAGACACTGCTTAAGGTTTCCTGACACACTACTCGGGGAGAACAAAAAAAAGTTTATAACAAAGGTAGCCAATTAAATCAAAATAAAGGTCACCCTGAAGAAAAAAAGTATGATTCCTGATCATAATATCAACAACAACAACAAAAAAGCAAGGTACAGTTTACTTTTCTATGACTTGCAGTGGCCTTAAAGGCCTTTGTGGCCTTAAAATCAGAATGTGTATATACAACATGCACCCACATCTCTAAATTCAAAGACATGAATAGGTATTTAGCTCTTTGCTGTATGCACATTGTTACATACAATAATCCACATGTCCCTAAATAATATATCAGACTGGTCTTTTAATAACACAGATCACAGTTTGTTGACTTTCACATGAAAGGACATTTTTGTAAACCCTTTATTTCACTTTTTATCAACAGAGTTGCTGTGTTAAGGACGTAATATTCTCACAAAAAATTTTATCACATTTTACTTACTCTGAGATGTAGAACAATTTGAAAAAAACCCTCAAACACTTCAGTCCAGCACACAAATTCAAGTACATTTTATAAACACTACAGCTACTCTTGATGTGCCATACGAGCCACTCACAAGAACTTTAGGTCTGATAACCTTTGTACACTTATTCATATTACAATTTGCATGCTCCCCTATACTTCAAATCAACTGGATTAAATTATTTTTATTTTATAATAATAAATTATTTTTATTTTCTACCAAACAACTAGTATACTTAAGAAAATGATTTCCTTTTAAATTCTAATTTCTCACAAAAGTAAGTCCTGGGTTTTTAAATATATGAATATATGAATTATTGATATGAATATATGAATTATATAAAATTTGCCTAATTCCTATTTAATTATAAGCACATATATGTTTTTAGTATCTTCCTTTGGGAGGCATCCCAACAGGATTTGAAACACAATATAGTAAGCAGGGGACACAAAGCAGCGATAGGGTTTTTTAAAACATATAGATATATGTATATATAGACACAGCTCTGTGTTTGAAGATGAAGTTGTCGCTGTATCTTAGGCTTATCCAAATTCTTGATCCATAAGCAACACTTACACTATCTCTTATACATAATATAAGCAGAACAGACTTAGGCACTTGCACAGTTGCCCTAAGCAGCAGAAAAGTGACGTGCATGAAATGAGAATGGAACAATCCTTCATGAGGGAGACGAAGACTTGAACTTTCTAATGTTGCAAGTCCCAGTAATTCCCTTTTAGCAAGCATCCCATCCTCACTTTAATTATAACATAGATGGCTTTACTGCCCTTAGAGTTCATTGTGCACAATTTTACATCATCAGTTTCAAAGGAAAAAGCATCCCTTCTTCATAGATTCTCCTTGTCCATTTATTGTTTAATTGCATGTTTTAAAATAAAGTCAGGAAATCTTTTCAACCCTGATATTGCAGCCACTTTCCCTACCAAAATTTCCAATTTTGAGAATAGTCTCCTTCCCAGTTTAAATAAGATATTTCAATTGTGAAATAATTCTCACTGAAGGACTAGTCAGTACATGAAAACATAACCACTGGACGTTTTTAAAAAAATTAAAAAAAAAAAAAAATTAAAATTTCAAGCTAACAGTGGTGTATCCATAGCAGCCACAGCATTCACTCTCCTCAGGCCACAGTCACATAGGGCAGGGATTGCAGTCAAGATAATTGCGACATGGCAGTCATTTCACTGAATAATTTCAAACCCTCTGAAATGAATACATTAATATCTAAGTACATGAAAGCTGTTATGATGGAATTTATTTCCAGTTTTAATATAATTTTGCAGTGTATACTGCTAATTCCTTTGCTGTGTAATGAGAATTCCACTCCCAGCAAGACTTCCATGACAAAGAAAAAAGCCAGAGACTCCGTTTAGTTCTATAAAATAGTGTGTGCAAGCAAAAATTTGGAGGGAACAGCTAAGCTATCCAAAAAGCTTTCACAGCTTTATTTTCACACTCATGGAAAGAAAAAATACTTGTCATTCACACTTCCTATGACTAAGAAGCTGTCTGGTCCTTGGTTTTACACAAGAGCTTTGTGCTGTCCCCAGGAACTGACCAGCTCCCTGGCCACAGGTCACTGGCTGGTGTCTCTGAGCTTCACTGCTGCTTCTCTTTCAAAACAGGCAATTGAGATTTCACCTCTCTTTAGTCACTTCAAAAAAAAACAAGTGTCAAAGCTTGTGGGAATTAAATGACACCCAGAACACCACATACTGCTGAATTTGGCTGAAACTGGCCAACAGCTGAGCATTGAGGATAAGGACGGATAAGCTCTGATCACAAAAATCTAATTTCCAGTGCTTAAAACAATCCTCCGAGGAATTCATCTTTGGGATCATTTAGATGCTGACATTTCAAGAATTTGGAGACTTCTCCTCCTACTTCTGAATCATGCACTTAAAACCTGGTTATTGCTGTGTTTGGTGTTTGAACACTCACACACAGAGATAAAAGATTGCAAAAGAAGTGTCACTTAACATTTTTAATGTGCACTTCAAAAACATGCTTTTTTCAAATAATGTCATGTATACACTGAAACCTTCTGACCGGTTTTAGAGCCAAGCAATTTAACTTCCATTAAAAATTATCAGCTTCGTTTTGTTTTTAAAAAAACGAACTTCTAAAAAATTTGTCCTTTTTTTAAGAATTACTGAACTATTGCACTGAATACTACTGCACACATTACTGCATACAAAACAAAAGCAACTTTGTATACTTTTCATTCTTCCTCTTCCAGTAAGTGTTGCTGAAGTGCAGGGTTATCCAAGATGCTTTGTCAGCTCTTTGTATCTTATGCAATCTCATGTTCCCTTTAAAATCTCAGCTTTCACTTTCAGGACTTACTCTTAAGAGGAGTTTGCTGGTTCTTTCAAATTCTTCTAGCTAAATGATGTCTAATAAAGGCACTATTGCATTTAAGTAAAGTTAGATTAAAACCAGTTAAAATTATGCACATACAAAATATTCTGATACAGTATCACCTGAGAGGCTTAGATATGGCAGATTTCTAATCACACTATGAAATGCAAGTTTTTTCATTTTCAAAGCTTTTTGTACTGCTGATCATTGAAAGAAATTCAGTAGAATGACAGACCATCACTCTACCATGTGCATGAGCAGAAAACCCTACAAAGATGAGAATGGTTTTAAAGACCACATACTGGGGCCATAGACAAGCATTTGGAGTATGACTTGAGCAACTGCAGCATTTGGGGGTAACAAAAGATCAAGCATTTTGAAGAGGAAGATCAACTTTTAAACAATAATGTTTCTTTTGTGAAAAGATTCAGACTGACCTGAGAGTAGCTCAATTCTGGGATTCTACAAGAGAGTATTCTTACTGATCACTCTTCTCTCCACCTAAAAATCAGCTACAGAATTTTTGACTGTTACCCTTGTAGCATAACAAAGTCTTTTAGAAATAAAAAATGCTACAAGACTATGGAGATATGAAAATTTATGCAATGGTTCCTAGTTTGCAGGAGATTTTCAAACATCTCTCTTTAGGTCCCAAACTTGAAGGAGCAGACTCCAAGTATCATCAGAGAAGAGAGAAGTTTTCTAAAGGCTTCCTGACAGCACAGACTCCTAACCTGCATGTCAAAGGGAGGTGTCCAAAGTTACACTGGCTGCCCTGAAGGATGAGTTCTGCTCTAGCAATTAAGATGTAAGGAAAAATGTTTAAGGCTTGGAATTTATTCAGCTCTTTCAGCTGTTTTTTGTTCACAGGTAAGGGACAGAGCTGGTATGAAACAAAAAGACTTGGGACTTTTCTGACTATAACTGGAGTTAGTCACTTACCAACACTGCTGTTGTTACAGTAACCAATCTAAAATGCTCTGGTCAAAATCACTCTCTGCATCTCGATTCTACCTGCCCAGTAAGGCAAAGGCTTAACAGTTTATAGATAACATGCCTGCAAAAATCCAGGGACACTAGTGTCATCAAGGAACTGATCAAAATTATATCTTTTAACATGTCTGTCTTGCTGACACCTCTGCATTCCGAACCTGGCATGTGGAATAAACAGAACCAGGCTTACCAGGCCCTGCAGTTAACATCCCCTGTGTATGGTGGAAAAATGACTTACACCTTACTGTGTTGTCAAAATAGTACTTTGGAAACCATTACCACTGTACTATGACTGCTGTCTGGAATGGATGGATGAGGCGTACTGCCAAAGGGTCATCATTCCTCCATTTTTCTAATGGTAAGCTCAGGTGTTTCTGAACTGTAAATTGGTTTTTGCATTTCGTAAATGATGTATATCCTTGGCAACCTGCAGACTTTTTATGCCGATGACACATCAGAACATATTGTCTAAATCGTGACTCTAAACACTGACAACCTTTCTGATGAATAGAGATAACAATCAAAGCACCAATGTCTAGAAATTGGAAAAACACTAAATTCTTGTCTAATAACTGTTACCAGTTGAAATATCCAGAAAAGCCTGTGTTATTCATATGCATATTTTGTTATTCTTAATCTTGAAACAATTAGAACATATTATTTCACGAAACTGTTTTCTTGGTTATTCCTCTGCTACATCACTCTCTATTTTATGCTGAATTCCTTGACCTGAGCAACTAATATATAAAAAAAGTAGTAGATGTAAAAAAATTAAGTTATTAAAACAGATACTATTGATGCTAGAATTTTAACTCTGGAATTAACAAAAAATCCAAAGATTCCCAATACAAGCAACAGTAATAAAAGCAAACAAATATTATCCAAAGTTTCCGTAAAAAGGAAAAGAAGGAATAACCTGTCACTCATGTTCTCATCTGAGCCTTTTTGCTCCTCATATTCCATTTTGTCCTTATTTGCTTGATTCACTTCTTCATTTTCTATAACCACTCCTTCATCCAAGATTTCTGGTCCCTGTCGAGCTGCAGATACTTTTCTTTTTTTCACTTTGCTCTTGGAAAACTCTTGGTGTTGGTAAGATTTATTGTTATTGTCCATTTCTTGATCTCTGCTGTTATCCTGCTGTTGAGTTATTGTCAGTGCATTAGAGACTTCTGATGGCAGATCTATTGCCATGCGTTTTACCTTTCTTCTCCTGCGCAAAGTTCTGTTCCCCAAACTGTCCACAGCCAAATCTGGTTCGTGCCACAGAGGTCTTTTGCCTCTAATGTTATTTAAGTTTGAGGAAGGCCTACGTTTAGCAACCAACAGCTGGTCATCAGAATCACTGTGGTCTTTCTTAGTAGCATGATTCTCCCTGTAGTCTTTGTTTGATTCCTCTAAGCTGGAATCAGAACCTTCACTTAGGCAGTGACCAGTCTCCCAGGGATGATGAGTGGTAAAGGAACGTCTTTTCCGTCCCCTCCTCTTCCTTGCCTGTCTCTTTAGAAGACAAGACACACTTCGAGAATGATCTCCAGTATCAGCAAAACCTCCTCTGGCTTGCTCTGAACTTTCTTCCAGTGCCGAGACCAGATCATGAACCAGCTCCTCCATAGTCCTACTGAAATGCCTATAGATTTCAAAGGGAAAAAAACCACACAAGAAAACAACAAATGAATTAAAAGTGTTAAGCACGAATTACAACAACTTTATTTGGCAAAATCATTTTAGTCACTTTAGGCAAGGTAGAATAATCTTTATAGGACAGACATTGACTATTTCTGCCAAGACACAAAACTTTGCTAACCAGTCCTATGCAATTTGCAACTCATCAACATAAGTTCCTTTTAAAAGCTATCTTCCCAAACCTCTGTCTTGGAAAGAAGAGGCAGGTGGGGGGTTTCCCCATTTGTTTCTGGCTTCACTGTTATTGTTAGGTTTTAATTAATCTCATCACATTTATATGACTGTCAGGGATTCCACATTAAGGAGTCCTGCTTAAGACTTTCATTATGATAAAATAATTTTAAGGATAATTATCTCTTGATGCTGCCTAAATGCCAAAATGAAGTTAAGACAGCAATCCTTGGATAATATGACTTTTTTCCTAGTAGCAACTAATTCTGTCTTTCCAAATGGCTGATATTTGTTTGATGTTTAAAAAATATCGATTCGGTGAAGTTATATTAAGTTGAGAGAATACCCAGCTTCTAGAGTATTAAATGCAAAGTTTCCTACCACATGTAGGCACTTGCATCCATAGAATCCCATGCTTGCATAAGGAAAAAAATCCCTTAACACCGTGTCAGATTAAGGAACTCACCCTTTTAAATGTTTTGCTCCTTCCTCTTCAAATTTCACTAGCATTTAGCATGTCTTTAACTCAATAGGCTTCAGTAAGTTCACCCATGCATTACGTGAATGTAACTACAAAAACATTAAATGATTGCTGCTGAACTCTAATCCTTCTCTGAAGGCTGTGAACCTTCTCTATAAACACAGCAATCAGACTCTGACATCAAAACATCAGAGGACCCCTTTCCTTGAGGCAAAGCAAAGAATAATTTTCATGCTTGCTACTACATCACACTAACTGATATATATGGAAGACATTGTACATTCAGCAAATTATGTAGAGGACATTTAAAAGCAAGACTCTTCACTTTGTTTTACAATATAAATGGCTGGAGGAACCCATGGTAACAAGTTTTCTGCACATACTCAGTGGTGCTGTAGATGTGGAGGAAACCTAGACAGATCACAGACAGCTTCTCAGCTGCCACTTAACACAAACTCCAACATCAAAGGTACTTAATGGTGATGGCTGAATGGGCAGTCTTAAATATTAATGGAGGAACTGAAGTGTTGCAGTGGGGATCCTGCAACACGCATATATCAAACCAGGAGTCCCGTGGAAAGGAAATATATATGGACAGACAGATTCTTGGTAGATGTTTCAGAGATGTTTATTTCTCCAGCCGCATGGCCGGGGCTCTGCCGAGGAACTGTTCCAGTCACGGGCCCAAGGGTCCTTCTGCCCGCGCAGGGAACACAAACCAACCCATGGGAACGAGGCTGAGCAGGGGCAGGGAAACCCCGTGTCTGTGCCCTCAGGGCCCCTCTCCCAGAGCTACACGGCGGGGGAGGGACCCCAACACTGAAGAACATGTTTAAGAAGAAATCCAAGCTGCTCATGAAATATCTTACCTAAAGAAGTTACATATATTCTCTTTTTAAACCATTTTCAGAAATACTTACTTTAAGCATTTCAATTGCAAGAACAATAAAAGCACAGAAAGTGGTACAAACAGAAGCTTTTGAATTCTTGAAACTGCTGCGTCACTTGCATCATTACCTCTTTTTCTGTCCTGATGTAACCTCTAGTCATACTACTCCCTCAGTGATGTCTTTGGCTCTTAGTACAGCGGAATTATATCGTCTTGTAAATGGTGAGACAGCTCTGAAGAGTGCTATACTTTCTCTGTAATCCTTTTGGTTCACAAGATGCTTAAATAGATACATTAGGCCATGTTTCTCCACAGCTATAGATGCAGTGAGCAGGACACTTGCCCCTTTAGCCTTCCTGTTAAACCCCCATGAGGACAGGTATCCCCAGAGGTGCATGCATCCGAAATGAGGCGCCCTTGAGATTTAAGCAGCTTTTCTGCACTAGTTTAACAGAAGCCGTAATACTTGAACACACTAACTGCAGCACATTTGGGTTAATTTGAGACATCAATTCCCCCAAAAGCCTGCCCAGCCCTTCCTGCCACAGACTTTTGCATCTATGGCAAACTGATAGAAGTGGAAGTGCAACAAAACATGAACTTGTAGGCTTAAGCCCAGATTTAGCTCTCCAAATGAACAGATTTCTGCTAACCTGCCAGAATATGAACTAGCTTATATAAATCTCTTGCAGCCCACTCTCTTAGTAACCCTGCAACACAAAGCAAAAGGGAAAGAGAAGACAGGGACACTAAAGCCTTGCACCATAGTTTATGATAAATTCCTTCAATTCAGTATCCCTAATCTGTATGAGTAACTTTATCACTAAAATCAATGGAGCTCCTAGAGTGGACATACCAATTTACTCCGGATAATGGCACAAGTACGGTGGTAAAGTTGCCTTAATTCCACAAAATACTTCAAGATCAAACAAAATATATCCAGCTCTAATTTTTATACCTGAATGAAACTTGCCCTGAATTCCTCCTAAAATACTGCAATACAGATGGTGCCAGATCAAAAGATGAAACTCAAGAAAGGTGAACACCCTCAAGTGTTTTGGAAGTAAAGGGATAACAAGATTCTTAAAAGACTCTGAGCAGCAAAGGGACTTAATTTCCAGCAGATTATGACTTTGAATATTATGAACTCCTGCAATTAATCTTTTCTACTGAATATCAAGTCTTTTCATTGCAACTCCTGAACTAAGATTTGTACAGGGCAGTGACCTTATTTGCCCTAAAAATTGCAGCCATGGTCCAATGTATAATACAACTGTATTATAACTCCATCACCTCCTCTGCAGATCAGACAAATTATTATTTTAATTATTTCAACATGTTTCCTTAGGATGATTATGAGAATTACTTATCAGTGTGGGACAGTGCAAGCTCCTTTGCAATATACTGAGAAGGCAAACACAAACCACTTCAGCTTTCTATTCACACTGCACTTTCAACATGCCAGTGGTCCAGATTAAAACTTGTTCTCCTGAAAACCCAAAAAATCTCTTTTGCTTAATTTTATTGGTGCTCTCATTTCTCCTGCTAAAATTTAAGAAAAAAAAGCCAAAGGCAGCAGCAGTCAGCTAGATTTCAGATTAACTGTTCTAGCTCCAAAATTCGGGACCGTATTTCTATTACAGCATTATTTATCAGACAAACTCAGTTTTGAAACTTTCTCTATTGTTCGCAACCAGCTGTCAAACTTGTATTCCAAACCTATGAAGCAATTTTAATCAGCGCTGCAGATGCTACTATAACAAAAATATATGCATTTGAAACAAGTTGAAAAATAACTACAAGAAGTATTAAGGACATTGCCAGTGAGTATCAGCGGTGTTCAGTAAGATAAGAAATTTCAAAGGTTGTAACAATGAATGGAGAACAACATACTGAGGTACATAAAATATTAAGATGAGCCACAGTTTAGCACGACTCACATAAGGCTATAAAAATACTGTTACAGCAACAGCCCACAGCCAGCAATAAACTGTAATGTCCTCACTAGGAGAGGATCCTACTTTACTACAAGAAAATGTAGTTTGCCTACAGTGACCTTTACATTTATCTGAAGCAATTTGAATGTAGTTCACCAAAGGCTGACTCATTTCCTCTCTAACCCCTACCAGAACAGACCATGTAAGTCCCGTTTGCAGGAAGCAGCATAACTGCTTTCACCTGCTCCAAAACATATCACACAGCTTCTGTTCAGTATCTATACTGAAATTGAAGATCCTAATGGAAATAATGGGCACTCACTTATTCACTTAAGTGAAAGTGAAATTAAGTATCATTTGTGTTCACCTCTCACCTAAAACACTTAACAATGTAGAGCTGTGACTGCTCACAAAATATTTAACAAACACACACCAATGGGAAAGTTAATTTAGTTGCACAGCTCTTAAGGAGAGGCATTATCTCTTGCCAAACCAACAGCTGCATTTACGTTTACTTTCTAGTTCTATGCCTTTTCCTGTTAAATAGGACTGGGGTTTCTTGAAGCTAATTTATGCGGCATCTGTGCCTCATCAGTTCTGAAAAGAACCATGAGTTTTGCTTCTTTCACCCACCTTGATCACAAGCTAAAAGCACAAGAAAAATCAAATAGTTCCTTCAACATTGAGATTATAAAACCTGACTTCCTATAATCTTTTCCCATATGGATTCTCTGATGTCTTGTAACACAGCTGTACTCACAGTTTACCTTTATCTTCAGACAGGTACTAATTTGAATCCCATTTCTCCACCTCAGAAGTTATTTTCACAAAGCTTTAGAAACACTAGTTTTGAGATCTCTGCTTTATTAATGAATGCGACTGAAATTTGGATTGAAAGGGTACAAGTATTTGGGAGAGAGCAGTATATGATAAATCTCCCTGCCTTGCTTGAAGAATTCACGGATTCAAAAAAAGAGAGCTATCATGGTTCTTGGGACACACAAGTGGGGAAGCAAAACAAAGCAACACAATTAAGTTACAACTATCAAAAAGCTAGCAAGAGATGATGTAGATTAGGAATCACTGATAAACCTGTTACATAGAAGCTCATATTTCCCTTCTCCCAGGTAACAAGACAAGAAGAAATGGCCTCAAGCTGTACCAGGGAAGGTTTAGATTAGATATTAGGAAAAATTTCTTCACTGAAAGAATTCCACCAAACTGCCCAGGGAAGTGGTGGAAGCACTGGTGAAAGTGTTCAAAAAAACTGTGTGGATGCAGCACCTGGGGACATGGTGTCAGACTCTGCCTCAGAGGTCTTTCCAAACTGAATGATTCTATGATCAGAAACTGAAGTTGTGCCTAGACTATTTAAACTCCCCTGTCATTAAAAAGCCATCACTAAGAGATGGACAAAGCATCCAGTTCCACACTTATTTATGTCCTTAGTCACTACCTACTAGACAGCCAGGTATGCAAAGCTACACCACAAGCCACCCCTTCCATCCCATATCAACCACCACTGCAGGGCATAACAGCGACCTACCAAAAAAGCTCCATACTTTCCAACTTCTGAGGGTCCTCATTCCTGTAAAGACTAAGAGCCAACACATTGGCAATGCATTCAAAGTAAATCTGACCTGCAGACGAAAGAAACTTAATGCAAACGTAATTTTCATACTATAAAATTTTAAAATGTTGACAGTATCAGAAGGGACAGTTACAGAAATTAAATGGTTTTTACTTTCATATGAGATAGGATGGACAGTTATAAAAGATGAGGACTCTTGAGACAAACCAGGATACTATGCTGGAGCACATCTATATACAAAAAGAGAAAACCAACCCCCAGATCCCAGGCTATTTTTCATCTTCAAGGTATGCCAACTCCCTTTTTTTGCAATCTGTTACATATGTAAACAAAATAATAAAAGTATAGGAGAATTCTGAAAAAAAAAGAAAATTTATGGAAGTGACTGGTCCTCAACTAAAGCGTAGCAGGTTACTACGCTTGCTGGAAATGTCTACAAACTTTTTCTATATCAAATATGAAGCTCCTATATATTTGAATGCATACATTTACTATCAACATTTTACTCCTCCAATCACACATTATACATTAATTCTTGGAAACAACTCTGTATTTGAGAAACTTCTTTAGACAACTTCTGGAGTTTCCTTCACTTGTGCACCAGCACAGGCTCGGGCTGGACGTGCACAAAAGCAGCTCTGCAGAGAGGGACCTGGGGGTCCTGGTGGTCAACAAGCTGTCCCTGAGTCAGCAGTGGCTTTGTGACCAGGAAGTCCAAAGGTATCCTGGGGTGCATTAGGAAGAGCATTGCCAGCAGGTCAAGGGAGGTGATCCTGACCCACCACCCAACCCTAGTAAGGCCTGGAATGCTGCGTTCAGCTCTGGGCTCCTCACCATAAGACAGACATGGAGAGGGTCCAGTGGAGGGCTATGAAGCTGATTAAGGGACTGGAGCTTCTCCCTTCAGAGAAAAGGCTGAGGGAGCTGGGCCTGTTCAGCCTCGAGAAGAGATGACTGAGAGGGGACCTCATCAGTGTCTGTCAGTATCCAAAGTGAGGGTGCCAAGAGGATGGAGCCACAGTCTTGTCATGGTTCCAAGCAATAGGACAGGAGGCACCGGGCAGAAACTGATACACAGGAAGTTCCACCTGAATATGAGTGAGAGGACAGGTAATGTCTTTACAAGCAATTTGATGGGTGAAGGTATGGGTGTTAATGTCTGCTAACTCTGGGCAGCAGGTTTGTTGCAGAGCCTACTCAGCTTGGCTCCTGAAACAGACATGGGTCTGCACAAGCCCGAACTACTGAACTTTGGGGTAAAAGGGAGGAATACCTGGTAGGCGGTTCAGGAAGGCTGTACCTTCCCTATACCTCAGCCAATGGGGAAGGGAAGAGGGCAACATGCGGCCGGGAGCTTAGGATAAAAGGAGGCTGTGCCCTCCAAAACCTCGAGAGAGAAAACCCCGCGGGCGTGTGCCCCAGTGGGCTCTCTCCCTTTATTATAAAGGTGCAGGACTCCTCTGTCTCCTTTTTGAACACAAACCCCTGGCATTTGTGGATTTTCCTGACATGACGAAGAACTTCCTGACTGTGCAGGTGACCAAGCACTGGAACAGGTTGTCCAGAGAGGTTGTGGAGTGTCCTTCACTGGGGATATTCAAGAATCATCTGGATGCAATACTGTGCCATGCGCTTGGGGATGACCCAGCTTGAGCAGGGAGGTTGGACCACAAGACCCAATGTGGCTCCTTTCAGCCTGACCGTTTCAGTAATTCTGTCCTATACAATAAAAAGTATTTCAGGAATGATGTAATTTTATCACACCTATTATACTGCTGACCCCTCTAAAAATTAGGGCCAGGCTAACTTGCAGTAAGTACATCTGACTTTTCTAAAACTCCTGCTTATCTAAGAAGGCACAACAATAAATACTATCAGTCTACTCATATTTAACAGTGAAAAAGTGTTCATTACAGAGCAATGGCATACAGTCAGAAAGATGCTGACGTGAACTATGTTTAACAAGGCTCTAACACAAATGAATTGGTCAGCCAGAAATGAGATTTGGAGCAATTTATCATGAGAGGGAGCAATTCTTGCAATCCCATTGCTGCCATTTACTGATATGCTTGCCCTTTTCAGAAGTATGACTTTGTTAATTAATTGTCAAGGTGCAGAATCACATGAGCTGTCAAATCGTGGTAATACGCTAAAGCACCACAGTCATTATCAAAAGAATCAAGAGTGTCCAGCAAGTATCCAAACTGCAAACTATTCTTATATTGCCACATGAATTCACAATTTAAATGAAAAACATTCTGCTTTGGAGGTGCTTTACCACCCAAAGTGAAAAATTTTACTCTGAACTTATTCACCTCTTTAGGATCTTAATGTTTTTAGAAAGCACAAGTTCTTAATTTTCTGCATCAAGTATTAGACACTGTAAAAAATATTTTCCTGCATCCCACTCCAGTGGGCATCCTTTAACAGACAGCTTCTGAAATAACTTATGTAGAAGAATAAGAGAGCAGCTCTGAGGAGTGGTCAGATTTGTAATGGAAAACATTTCGATATTTTCCTCTGTATTGAATTCCTCTGAGCAATGTGCTTGCATAAGCAAAATCATTACTGTCTGATGACAATTACAGAATAGTATGCCTACACCTCATGCTGCTGAAGCCTACTCTAAAAGCCCCTGGAACTAAATTACTTTATGTGGACACAAAATAGTGAAATTTAAAGACAAATGACAGGTCAAAGAAATAGTGAAGACTTTCACAGAATACAGATACATGTTTTGAATGTCTTAGACAATGTTTCTATTGTATACAGCATTAGTACTCAAAAATACTTGTGCCACTGGAGTATACCTCATTCTCTGAAACATTCTGAATTACACCAACAGAAGTTAAGTTATATTTACACCAGGCAAATTTGGATGCCTAGCAACACTAGAAAACTTGTTCTAGCAAATAATTATCAGCTGGGCAAATAAAATCTCTCTTTGAAAGTTTTCTCATTTAGAAAAATGTAGAGAAAAATACCCACAGAGAAAAAAAAAAAAAAGGTGGTATCAGAAAAAGTGGAGGAGAAAAGGAGTTTTCTCTGTAAGAAAATGAAGTGCTAAATATTTTTGTTCCTTTTCCTCCCCATCCCCAGAAAAGAAACAAAGAAAAAGATGAAAGGAAATATATTTCAGATCTGGGAAATCTACCAGCAGGTATCTGTATATGTAACATAGCTTCTAAAAGATGTTTATCAACATTTGAAAAAAAACCCACAAACAAAACTCCATCACAATCCTCCCTGCTTCCATTAATAAGTGAAACGAGTGAGAAGCTACACACACCAGTTGATACCAAACATATCACAAGATACTAAACATTTCAGGAAGAAAATGAAAGGCTTCCCAGCTGGTTGCTTGGAACATCTTGTTTCCATCAAGTCTTTCCACTACCAATCTTTATATCTCCAAGGCCTATGAACAAAAATGACCTTTTCTATTCTGTTACTCAGCTTTCCCTCCTTAGAGTGTTACAATAAAGACAATATAGCCTTTGGGGTCACTATGCTCGCATACGGAATTACATGAAACAGTAAATCTGTGAACTTTTTTGCAGAACTACCCACACTCTCCCTGCTCGATGGCTACAGCAGCACTTGTTGATTCTTGGTTTGCAATAGAAAAGCTTTAGTGCAGGAAACACACCGCACTGGATGCTCACCTGCGCACACTGCAAGGGCTTTAGGCCTTAGAGAGCCTACCACTACTAGAAAAACCCAAGCACACAGGAAAACCTAACTAAGCTTGGGACAAAAGTTTTGATTTATCTTTTGTCTGCTGTCCTTTTTTCCACAAGGCGTGAAAGTTTCTTCCTCCAGCCCACTGCTCGCTTATAGACGCTTATAGACGCGTCCAGCCGCTGAGACACGACAGTGGCACTTCTCAGACCTCCAGCCCCTCGTTCCCCGGGGGCCCGGGGCGGGCACCATCATCTTCCCCCCAGCCTAAGGGGCAGCAGCGGGGAGGCCAGGCCGGAGCGGGGCCACCACTCGCCCCCCACGCGGCGCGGAGACGATGTTCGGATCCCCTCCCGCGGACAGCGGCCCCGCGCTCGGCCAGGGGCGGCGGACACGTGTGTCCCCCCGGGCTTACCAGCTGTTCCTCGCCGCCTGAGCTCGGGTCGGGGTAGGTTCAGCGACCCGGAACATGAACCCGGCGCCTCCCCCGGCCGCTCCCCGAGGAGGCTGGCGCCGCTTCGCAGAGACTGGGCGAGGGGAGGAGGGCAGGGGCCGGGGGCGGGAGGGCTCGGGCCGGGCGGGGAGGGCGCGGGCGGCCGGCTCTGCTCCTCAGTCCCCCATGATGAGAGCCCGGAAGCAGCCGCGGCACCGGAGGAAGCCGGACGCGACCACCTCGCCTCTTCCCCTTCCTCTCCCGGCCGCTGCCCAGGGACGCCGCATCCCCTGCAGCACCCCCGCCTCGGGTTCGGTACAGCTCCGCGGAGCTCCCGCTGCCCCCGGAGCGCTCTCCGTGCCTGGCTCCGGGGCCGCCGGTAGCAGCGACACCCCCGCGCCCCAGCGCAGTGGGACGGCCCCGTTGCCATGGCGTCAGCGTCGTGAGGGCGGGAGGAGGGAGGGAGCATGGCCGTCCTGGCCCGGCTTCAAGAGCGGCTGGCGGGTCTCCGGGAGGAGTATTTCCTTATGAAGAGGTACTTGGGCTGTGTCGGTGGTGGGGCGGGATATACTGCCTTATGCTGGGCTGGGGGGGATCCCCGCTCTCCCTCGGCAACGAGATGGCGGCAGCTCCCCTGAAAACTGTGTCCAGTTCTGGGCTCCTCAGTATAAGAGAGACATGGAGCTCCTGGAGAAAGACCAGTGGAAGACTATGAAGATGATTAAGGAACTAGAGCATCCCTCTTACGAGGAAAGGCTGAGGGAGCTGGGCCTGTTCAGCCTCGAAAAGAGACGAGTGAAAGAGAACCTCATCAGTGTCTCTAAGAATCTGAAGGGAGGGTATGACGAGGATGAACCAGGCTCTTCTCGGTGGTTTCAAGCAATAGGACAAGTGGCAATGGGTAGAAACTGGATGCACTGCAAGTTGCATCTGAATATGAGTAAGAAGAGCACTAGAACAGGTTGCCCAGAGAGACCGTGGAGTGTCCCTCACTGGAGATATTTAAGAACCGTCTGGACACAGTCCTGTGCCCTGTGCTCTGGGTGACCCTGCTTGAGCAGGGAGGTTGGACCAGATGACCCACCGTGTTGTCCCTTCCAGCCTGACCCGTTCTATGATTACGTGATTCTGTGAAACTGTTTCGCTTTAAAATCCCTCCCGAGAGCATCAACCCATCGCCTTGTTCCCAAACATTGCCAGAGCGACCTGAGGAGACCCGGTGGCCACAGCGCAGCGTCTTTAAGGGGCCCGTTTATACACTGAAAATACTGAATGTCCCGCTCTTCCCCCGCCGCCCTGCCAATTGTGAGGAAAAAAGCGCCTCTGGCAATTCCCGAAACGCGCCGAGCCTCGCAGGTTCCGCCCTCTCCCGCCTCGGGAGCCGCCCTCCTTCCCCTGGTCCCGCCTCAGGAGCCTCCCACCTCTGTCCCGCCCTAGCGGTGCTGTTTTCCCTGGCGATTTCTCATGGGCGCTGCGGGTTCCGGCGCGCCAGCCCTGAGTCCCTGCGCTCGTGGCTCAGATCCGTGACTGTGCCTGGACGTTTGTCCTCTTGCAAGGACAAAGGGTTTTTTTTGTTTGTTATTTGTTTTTTTGTTTGTTTTTGTTTTAAAGTTAATTGAAAGAGATCACATCAGAGCTGTTACCCTTGTCCTCACCAACTGGGACAGTTAGTGCTTCCGAGTTTTCTGACTCCTAAAATGGTGGTGGCCAACTTTTCCCAGACCAGGTTTTAGGAGGTGAAATGTTTTAAGACTTAAGTATTCCAGAGGTTTGTCCTATAAATCCTTTCGTTCACCTGCATTGTTGCTATCTGTGTAATGCAAAAGCTCAAACAGAAAAAAACCCCAAACATGTTTAGCATAGTTGTAATTTTTTTCTTCACTAATTAATGAATCATTTATTTTTGAATCTAATTACAACATCATTAGCATGAATAGCAAAGCTCCTGAACATTGCTAAAAGTTACAGAGATCAAGTCCTGCCTGCATGTAAAGTGTTGTGTTTTTCGGTTCTTTCCCTGAACTTTCACTCATACTCTTGCGGCTGTACACACAGCAGTTCGCTAAACAAACATCAGTGGCAGGAGACTATGCTTGGATTTCACGTATTTCAGGTTAGAAAGAGCAGTCCGAGCCAGACTTGGAAATCCATTGGAGGGCAGCATGCTTGATGTATGGGGATTTGGTTTTTTTGGCAGAGCTCTCAAAAACCGAATTGTTTCCCTTTTAAGAATGGACTGTGATCTGTCAGTTTCAGAAAATTCAGATTTGCAGCTGAGAATGCAAATGAGAGGATTCAAAGAGTCCAGCTCAGCAACAATGTTGCTGTTTTTGTATGTAATGTTTTTGTGTGTAATGTTTTTCTGATCTTAGTAACATTCCTGTTGTGCTTGATGCAGAACTCTTGTTTATGTGAGAGGTATGAGGTATCCTAAGCTGGCTTTTTAGGGAAGGCACCTTTCTAGGGAAGAACTTGCCCGATGATGCCACAATGCAAAAATACCATAAGCCTACATTTTGAGAAATACCCTCAGCATAACGATTAGAATATACAAGATCCATTAGTTCATTCTCTTAAGTGTTAAACAATTTTATCATTCTACTTGTTCAAGAACCTACTTTTATTTACTGTAGCATCTGTATGTCAGGTGCCTGAGTAGGCCTTTTTAACTTTCAGTACAGCCTTTGAGAAGTATTTGTGACTCTCAAGAGCTTGATTCAAGCAGTATGACAACTGTGCAATCTGATAAAAAGGGCAGATATCTGCTTGAGAAATTTGCACCTCAAAACGCTTCTGCTGGCAAGGGCAGCTGGAAGTGTTTGCAGAACTGTCCTGTGAGAAAAAACAGTCTGTTGTTGGTCTGCTTCAATAAACTTTACAAGGACTTCTATCCCATCCTGGCCAGGCAAGACTGAATGCCAACTATAAAAAACCTAACAGGGAGTATAAGAGAGGAGAAGGCTTCTGCTCTTCCAGAAGACTCTTGTCATTGCCAAGTGGGTAGGACTGGGTTTGGAGCTGCCACCTCTGACACAGCCAGTACCACATCCCCTTCATTTCCAGGCTGTAATTGTGGCTGCCTGTCCAGGGCCATATCACTCCTACCCTTTTGATCAAAATAATTTTCGTCAAAGTAAAAGCATTGGAAGGTGTCTGCTTCCTGTGAAGACAGGGAACCTGCACAGGAAAGGAGCAGGAAAACTCTAGCCAGTTTTGAAAACTATTCATTTTGTGGTTTTTGGTAGAAAAGCCTGTTTCCCAGAGCTTCCAGGTACTGAGAATGACTGATGCTCATCAGATGACAGTGAAATTTGTGTCTATTTAATGTGATTTGAGAGCACATGCTGCACCAGATGATATAAAATGAGTGGCGCTAATGTTTCTTGATCTCTTGTAGTAAAACTGCAATTCATTTAATTTTCAGAAATATAATGAGGATAATCCTAATTTATCAGATAAAAAATAAGCTTGTTGGTATTTACTGAAGCAATTAATGTTGACACGAAACTTTGTTAGGAGAGCTAACTAATATCAGCTAATTAAGAAAACTAACTAATAGTAACCTAGTTATTATTTTTTGTCAGGTGTAACAAATTAAAGAATTTGGTGAGTATGTTCTTAATAAAAATGAGAAAGAATAAAAATCCATGAAAATTAAAATTTAATTTTAAGTTCAAAGATTTGACTGTAACTGACATTTTGAAACAAACAAAAAATGAATAAGTGCTAGAGGTGATCTCACAGCTGAGTTCTACCCCTCAGCATTAAAACGCATAATAGTAATGATTTCTTCCTGAAGTCCCTGAAAAGTCTCCTCCAGACTAATAATTTCTTTAATCTCTTTTAGATTAATGATTTTCCTAAGATGACTTTTAGCTTTGTCACAAACACTGTAGCTACACAGTTTTATACAGTTACATGATTTTTGTTGTAACTCAGGCCTAATTATCGTTAAAGCACTATCCACATATTTCACCTACAATGGAAGAAGTCCATGTGACATGCTGACATGTATCTAGGTATTGTGTGGGAATAAGAAATACCCACTCCCAAAACTTACATCCTCTACGAGCTGCAATATTCGTTCTTACCTTCATACCATGCAACTAAGGTAAATTATATTTTTCTGCGCTACCACTGAATTATGCAGAATTAAAAATGAAAAACCTGGTGAACAGGATCCCAAGCTGCAACAATAAAACATATTTAGAATAATATTTTTGCTTTGGTTCTACGTTAACATGCTGAGAAGTATTACTGCTTTTATATTTTCAGAGCTATAGATGAAAACAAAGTAATGAAGTACAAAGCTGCTGTCAAGATCCAGCGCTGGTTTCGAGCATGCGTAGTCCGAGCCTATCTGAGGTAGTATATTAAGCCTATCTTAATCCGTGTTTCAGCATTGAATTTTTCTCCAAAGTTTCTCATGGTATTACTTGATTTTAATAAAATGGGAGCATTTTGAAAAAAAAAGGCAATAACTGCTATCCAGTTTTTCGACAGAATGAAATATATGCTGTGGCACTGTAAGAAATAATTTTTGACTTTCAGAACTGTCTACAATTAAAAAGGCATGATGCCAGAAAGCATGGAAATTATCTTCAGAATAGATACACAGTATTGTTTAAGAAATTTTGTTATGACTGGAAGAAAAAAGAAACAACTGTGTGTCCCTTGGATATGCTGTTTCAGAGGCTTTTCATATAGAATCATAAAATACCCTCAGTTGGAAGGGCCCACAAGGATCTCCAAAGTCCAGCTCCTGGCCCTGAACAGGACCATCCCCAAGAGCTGCATCATGTGCCTGAGAGCATTGTCCAAACACTTCTTGAACTCTGTCAGGCTTGGGCTATGACCACGGTCCTGGGGAGCCCGTTCCACTGCCCAACCGCCCTCTGGGTGAAAAACTTTTTCTAATATCCAATGTAAATCTTCCCAACACAGCTTCAGGCCACTCCCACTGGTCCTGTCACTGGTCACCAGAGAGAAGAGATCAGTACCTGCCTCTCTGCTTCCGCTCGTGAGGAAGTTGTAGACTGCAGTGGAGTCTCTCCTCAGTATCCTTCAGGCTGAACAGACCAAGTGACCTCATACAGCTTCCCCTCAAGGCCCTTCACCATCTTTGTTCTGGGAAATGCTGTATCAGCACTGGACTCGATCTTGGAGGTTTTTCCAACCTTAGTGATTCTATGATTTTATAACATGGATGTGAATTTCTTGGAAACTATGGTTGATCCATTCTCTCAAAAAGCCCTCTTCCAGTTTTTATGATCATAAGCCCAACTGGCCAAACTCACGTGCTCAAACTTTTGTATCTTCATAAAACTTAGGGCCATTGAGGGAGAGGGATTGTTATATCTTCTAGTTTGACCTGTTGCCTCTTGCAAGTAATTGTACATCATCCAGACCTACTGTATCAAACCTAAGGAATTATTATCTTAAATGAAATTATCTACCTAATGGCCAATATTTCGCTCATAGAAAGATAGGCTGCAGTCATTATGGGCACTTAAGGGAAATGTACTTAAGTTGCACCAGAGGAGGTTCAGATGAGATGTTAGAAAAAACAATTTCAATGAAAGAGTGATTAGGCATTGGAGTGATTTGCCCAGGGAGATGGTAGTGTCACCATCTCCAGAAGAGTTCAAGAGGTCTAAATGTGACACTTAGGAGTATGATTTAGGGTTGATTATTGTTCTGCTAGATCATCTTGAAGGTTTCTTCCAACCTTGATGATTCTGTAATTCTGTGGTTCTCTCTGGCTTACAGGCTCAATGTAGCCAATTCTCAATGTTCTGAGCTACCCAAAGACTTCCTTCTCTGAGTGGAGTGCAAGGCTTATAAGTTTGATGTTCATAGTTTGGTGGTATAAATGATCTCTTATACAGCTTTGTCTAGTCAGTCCCAAAGTAATAATTGTATTATTTGCTGCAAAAATGGTGTGAGACATCAATTATGAAATTTTCAGTAGCAACATATATATATACGTATATATATACACATATATGAAATAAGAACAAAGTAAATATTTACAATTAAGCTAGATGTAATTTTGTAAAAGCAAAAGGATGTCTAAAAGCAAATATAGTATCTAAAGATTCAAATATCAGTGGGTTGTGTCAAATAGTTAAAAATGGTACAGCTGTGAAAATGTTGCATGCAACATAAAATCTGAACTGGTCAGATTTGTTGGTTAAAAACTTGAAAATAAAACAACCTATTATGCAAATTAAATTTGTAAGGCTTTTTCATTAAACTTTTCTAAAAGTACGCAAGTAAGTTTGCAGTAACCCATGTTTTCCAAAAAATAAAGTATGTGTGTATGAATAAATATAGGTATATAATGGTCTATTAGCGTGCATATGTATATGTGTACATGTGTATATATATCTATATATGCAGTATATTTGTAGTGGTCATCTGTATGATGGATAATACACTGAATGTTATTTTTATTATTATGAAAAGTTAATTTGTCTGAAGTCTGAAAAAATCATTATTTTGTTAATATATTTCATTTTAGACGTCTGAGCAAAATGGCGACTGTGATACAGAAGTGGTGGAGAGGTTATCTAAGAAGAAAACACTTCAGAGAAATAGTGGAGGTAGAAAAATACTATTTAAATTTTGTTTGTTATTTGTAGAATATGTATGAAAAATTCATTCACTCATCATGAAATTAAAAAGCCGAAACTTGATCCTTTATACACACAGTCACACACTTCACTTCACTGTAGTGAAAAGCACCATTAATTTCAGTAAGCCAACTCATAACAGTCAAGTTAAGTCAGTGTTTAAGTGTTTGCAGCTCTGGAGTATTGGTTCCCAAACCAGCAATGAGATCTGCTCATGCAGAAGTCTGCCCACATGATGCTAATTGCAGAATTGAAGCTTTACAAGATGCTTTTTTTTTTTTTCTGGCAGAACTTTTAATTTTGAAAATAAAATAAGCCAATGTGTCTACACATTGCTGTTTTATGTTTTAGTGGTTTAAATTTCTTACTTAATGAACCTTGAAGTATTTGAGGTTTTGCCTTAAGGCACAAAACAGATCACAGTCAATCTAATTCCCGTGATGGACCTGAAGAGAGCAAAAGTGTATGATAGCACACAAGCTAAAACCTCTGTTAACACATTTAGGGGACTAAGAAGAAAATAATTTAACATAAAAAAATCAGATTTTTAATATGTGGTTTACGTCACTAATTTATCAATTTATGTTAATGTTTTACAATACTGTTAAACTTGTTAGTTATTTATTCTTGATTAATTTTGTTAAATTGCTGTGGTTAAGTCAAACCGGACAATTCAAGAAGTTAAAAAAAAAAAAACTATAATAAACCATATATTCCAGACCAAAGTTCATACTCCCTACTAAACTATGTTTTCAAGTAGCAGGACTCATGTACCTGAAAGGTAATTTATTTGTTCCCCAGGTCTGTCAGTAATCTATGTAAAGATTTCCTCTCTTTGAACTTACTTAAGCGCTAAATTATGAGCCATCCTTTCCGTCTCTGGTTTTTAATCATCTTCTAAAAGTAATTCTTGAATGTAAAACAGATAGCTGCATGGTTGCATTTGGTTCTATTTTGAAAAAGTAGGAGCTGAATATTGTTCCTGAGTTTAAGGAAGGTTTATTGAATCTAGGAAAGCTTCTGTAGAAGAGAGACATGATAATGTATCTTAAAATTTGTTAATGAAAAGAAAGGATCTGTGCAGTCACTGGGACAAGGGAAGGAGGAAATCAATATGATCAAGCAGATTTCCTGTGATCACAAAGCTGAGAGAGCTAACATCATAAACTCCCCTCAGGTTTCCCTGCTCGGATATATTTCTGAAAAGTAAGATAAAAAAGTCTTTAATCAATAAAGCCTTGTGCATATTTAGTTCTTCAAATAGACATAACTGAAAAACTCTTGCCAAATCTGAAGTCTGTGGAACAATGTAGGACAAAAAATTCTGCAACTTAATACACGCATTCTAAATCAGGTCATGAATTCATCCAGGTTCTGGATTCCAGTACTTATCCAGTGCTAGCCAGGGTTCTAGAGGAAGAGAATCTCATCAGAAAGCTTACAAATTTTACAGCAATCAGCACAGGAAATTATCTTTTTCCCTCAAGCACCTCATTTTGTTCTTGCTATCTCTTTGATTGGAGAAGACTAAAACCTGAAAACTACACAAGTATCAGATAAAAAGGCATATTCTACTCCCTTTGGACTGCTGTGTATTTTGGGGTGGACTTAAATATAAAGTTTGAGTTAATACCTTATATTTTTTGTTTTACTATCTTTACTAAATTAATGGCTGAATTTGGAATATATAAAAAGCAAAATCTCAGCAGCGTAACATAACTTTCAAGTTAAAGGATCAGATAATGTTTGCAATGAACTCTTGCTAATAAGTGTTGTAATGACTCCTGACAATGAAATACAATGATACATTTACCATGATAGTTCCTTAAATACACTGGTCACTTTAAAATTTGTCTGCTGATAATGATTAGATTGGTATCTGCTGCCAGCAAACAAGGCAAAGCATATGCACAAAATACCCATGACTGCTTGATTATAAATCATTTTAATGATTATATTCAAAATTGTGAAATGTGAATGGTACTGATGCGGAAAATAACAAAGGCTGAGGCTCATCAGATTGGCTGTCCATATGTGCATCACCACTAGTATTTCATTTGCTTCTCCTCTAGTGCCTCTTCCTTGGATTGCTAAGATACATTAGGTAAAAAACCCCAACACCTATTGATGGCATTTATATGATTAAAGTTATGTGCCTTTCTATTCTAAATACAGGTGGTTTGATATAAGGCTTTGTTTCCTAATTAATCTCAAACTAAAATTAAGAACTGCTCTCCTACAGTTTTCTTAATAACTTGGTTGCATTGGTTGTGTTGGATTCTGAAAGTCTGCATGACCTGCAGGAAAATGTGAATTTTAGAACCGGGCAAACACCAGAACATGAAACAAACTGTACATCATTGTTTCTTTGTTACTGTTTTCTCAAAGCCAAGGAATCACTTGTTAAAGCAAGGGGAATTGTAACATTTCATTGCTATGTGAAGTTGGCATGCATGATAGCCATATTTTCAGTTTACTTTGGAATGAGATGCAGTTGAGAAAAGTATTTTATGTTATATAGTTTGACACCACCCTAAATGATTTAGCTTCAACTCAACAACGAGTTTTAAATAGTTTCAGTCCGATAGGAATTAGGCAAATGCCTATTTGCTCTACAAAAAACCCCAAAATACACCACCACCCCATTCCCAGTTTAGACCATGTGTTGCTTCCTTCTCTCAACCTTGATCCCAGTCTCAAACTCATTCAGATTTCTGGTTCTCTTTGAATTTGTCATTTTGTATTAACTCTTCAAAGCAAAAGAAGACACCAATCAGAGCACATTTGTAGATGATCCCCAAGCATGTTTTTAAGTACAAAAGGAGAAAGTAATACAGCAGCTTAAATATAAAAGGCTTCAAATATGTTTGGAAAACCTACACTTAAGGTAAGCTGGTAAGAAGGACTATATATAAACATCCGACTTTATGACAAAGACAAAGACATCCTGTCTCAGAAGTAGAGGTGGCACCTGGTTGAGATGGAAAAGTAATTCTTTCCAGAGAGTCAACCTGGCAGTATCACCTTTGAATTGGAACTCAGTGAAAAAATGAGAGGCAATCCAATGGGCACAGACTGAATTGCAGGAAATTCCACTTAAGCATAAGAAAAGAGTCTTCTGGACAAGCAGGCCGCAGTTCAGGAAAGAATTTTTTGTTTATTAGAAGAGCACATAAACATAGACTTGGGTTGAAGCACTAAATTATGACTCTGCTTTTGTGAATAGGGATGAACACATTCTCCATCATTTGTAATAGCAGAACTTTCTAATCAGGATTAGAAAACAGAGGCCAAATCCATTTGCTAAAGAACCTAGATGGTGACACAGCCTTTGGCTTTTGGTGCAAGAATAAAGTTGTAAGACAGTTGCATGAGCAATTCTGCATTTGGGAGACTTGTGATTTAGAGCAAGGGTTGTGTAAAAGCAGGAATGTGTAACTTCCTTCTTACTGTGGGTGACTCTTAAGTGGTGGTAGGGTAAGGCCTGGATTCCTCACACCTTGTTGGGGTGTGCAAGATCAGACATTAGTTGCCATTGACTATTTCTGTAAATAGCAGACAAAGTTCTTCAATACTTGGCCAAGCTCAGAGGGAACGTGGTCCCACATTGTCTTTCAGTATTGATGATACAAAGAGCATTAATGATGTTAGGTCTCCAATTTAGGTTCTTCAGTGAAATGGGATGTATTGAGGCCTAAGTGCTCACAGCCTTCAAATATGAGAAGAATAAACGGAAAGGTGTAAGATTGTTTAATTTAATCATTGGTGGGCAGAAATCTGATGAACATTTTTAAACTTAGGAACTTCCATTAAAATGTATTTTATCTATTTGGTGGTGTGGTAACTCTTATGTTCCCTTCCAAAGAAAGAAAAGATGAGTTGCAGAACAAAATTTTATCAATTAAATCAAACAGTTTAGGAATATGCTTGAGTCAGGCAACCATTATGTCAATCCATTATTAGCCATCTACAATTAGTATAACTCAGTAAATATTTATGGAGACTAAAGGGGAGAGAATCATATATACATATATATATACACATACATGTATATATGTATATAGATGTATACACATCCACACATACACGTGGAACTTCTTTGAACTTTAAAAACTCTGCAATTTTCTTTCACATAAGAAATATCTTTTGTACTGTTTCCATTATTAGTAGATTGGTATGATATTAAAGTGAGCATTTCAAATGCACCTTAATTAAACTGCAGGAATTATGCCTTGCTTAATGTAATGAAGAAAGAGAATTTAAAATGAAGTAGCATCATTGTGTTCATTTGTAAATAACATATTGCAGCCAACTGTTTCTTAATTGCCCAGACTGTTGATAAATAATCCAGTCCTGCTGCTCTCCACAGACAATTTGCTTTGGATCAGACTAGGCAATTCAAATAACACTAATTACAGTGAAACCCTTTTATAGTGAATTCCTGTTTGCCATGGGGGAGAAAATCACTATATCAGGGGAAAGCACTTTTGCCTTTGATTTGTGTCTAAAACATGAGAAACACATAAAAGCTGCATGTTGTGCTAAATAAAGGACATACTCTTGCATTCAAAGTACTTATATTTTACTTTTTATGATACAATTGTGAATTATGTTCATTTTGCATTTGTAATTAGAGGGCGGAACAGATGTGAAAGCTTAGTTTAAAGTGATGTATCCATTAAAATAACCTATGCTGCCAAGTGATTGCTTAGTATAATAGGGGATTCGTTCACTATGAGAGGAATTCTACTTTATTGGAAGGAAACCAGGACTTCAGGAAATGTTTTCGATATCAGGGGATTCACTGTAACATGGTATCATTGTATTTATGATTTTATGATGTTAAAATGAATATTAAATGAAACAAAATTCCCAACGATTACTCGGGAGGCAGCTAAGTACATAACATTTAGTACAGATGGTTGGAAGGCACAGTTTTGCTCCATCACTGCATCCATATCCTTGAACGATTTCGACTGAAGACAGCATTTCTCTGAATTTTTCATTAAACCAGACGTCTTGAAATATGAATTCCTTTTATGTTTCTGTGAGTTTTGGCTAAAAGAACCCCAGTGAATAAATCATACAATACTACATGTCACCAGCACTTGTGAATATTTCTGCTTTGTTATTCTACTCTCAGTAGAGCACCATTGATTATCAAACTCAGCGGAGAGCATTTTATGATCATATATCTCCATTAGCTCCTAGTTTGACTACCATAGATTTTTCTGGTTAAGGCTGCATTATGTATTAGGAAGCCTATCTCTTCAATACAAAGTTTGATTTTATTCTCTCTAAGCCTAGAACTCTTATTATGTATTATGTATAAAGATTCTTATCTTTTATATGTAAAAATAGCAGCACTGTCTTTGTGTAACTGAAATATATGCCATCATTTTTTTTCTTGATTCACAGAGAGCATATTTTATTAAGAAGCTGAATTTCTACAATCAAATGGCTGTCAGGGTAAATATTTCTTCACTTGTTAAACAAATGAAAAGTCAATTGTGCTCCGAATTTGCTTTTAATAAAATGAGCAAAGCAGAATAATATACACTTGATTGATATGCTGATGGCAACAGCAGGAAATAGTACATAGTTAAAAATTAAAGTTACACTGAGTAGTCAGGGTGGTATTTGAAAACTGTAGCTGAATTTAAGGTACCTGAATGTGTCTTACACCGTTTAAATGTTCATTGGACCTGATCATATATGATACTCATAAAACCCCCAAACATTCTATGTGCCAGTGTTCTTACAAGTATAGACATATATTTACAGTTCTGACAAACTACAGGGCTTTTAAGCTTGTTTATGTGGCTGTGCTTTTTCTCTTGCTGGTACATGACAGTTGATGTATTGGATCTCAGGAGTTAGATAGCACAGAACAATTTCATTGCTTAAACATACAGGTGGAAGTGAACTGATCTCATTGATGATGATATTATGAGTGAATTTTGCTAGATGAAGAAGAATATAAACAGACCTTGAACTTAAATGAATCTACAAAGGAAGTTTGTTGTGGGTGAAACTGCAAAACATATTTAACTAGAAACTAGCTTTTCTTTTTCCTGAACTTTGAAACTGCACTTGAATAAATATGTAAAACAAATATGGGAAGAACATAAAATAATTTTTGGGATTAAGTCTTTTTATGTTACTTGTTTCTTTCATTTTGTGATATTAAACTGCTTTACTTTAGAGGCCTATATCTTTTTAGGCCAGGCACCTTACCTTTTGAATTCTACCAAATGTCGGAATATGATGACAATGGAGATTAACCCAGGGAAACTCCTGTAGGGTAAGAAGATTCTCAGAATGGATTTTAATTTTGTGGCCTCTCTGGGTCCAGAATAAGTCAGTCAAGAGATCTGTACTCATCAAGTGTTTTGCTGAGTTCTGGTTCTCTCAAGGCGCAAAGTAGGATCTTACGTTTGGTGCATGCTAGAGAATTGAAGGTGTATAACAGCAGTTTAATACCTCACAAATGTACCTTTTTGTTGTTGTTATAGTTCATTTCTTACTTAGCTAGTTTGAAAGTATTCCACAGTGGATAAGTGCTGTTTACTCATGCAGCTGAGATCAGTGAGAAAACATAAGATGTAAGCCAGCTCTTAAAAGTTGCCTCTGTACTTTCAGAAGACATTTGAAGACCAAATTTCAGAGGTAATTATGTATTCTAGTCAAATGGAGTTTTGCATTTGGTCTTTCATTTTTAAGAGAAATTGAATGTGTTCCCATTCATTTGTAATGGAAATATAATGTTGAATCATTAGGTGATATAAATCTTCAAAGTACCATTTTTTCAGTCATGTCCTTTTCTTTAATGGAAATTTAAATCAGTAGAAAACAATAGAACAGACCTTTATTTAGTTGCAAATGTCAGAATCTGGTTCTCCTCTATCTAAATCTTGTGCAGCCATATCTGCAGAGCAGACTTAAAATGCTACCAATATGAAACACTGACTGGTTTGGGGTTTTTTTCTGTCATGTGTTTCTTGAAGAACTAACCAAGGTCCAGGACAATAGTGAATCAGGCCTGTTGAGTTTCTGCATAGATGATGTGTGCTCAGACTTTAGGCTTCCTAAGCCAACAGTGCCTTTTATTTACACATCGTGAGTTTGATTCATGATTAATATAGCTCAGTGTTCTAAAAATATAACAATAACTGTGTATGTTTCTCTATTTAACCACTTAGTTTTGTCTCATAGTATTATTAAATATTTATTTCAGTTTCTAGTCACTCCTTAGAAAGGCAGTTTCAATTTTGGCATTTGAAGTATCATTGAGGGCATACACATGCTCAGTTTTGAAGCCAGTCTACGTATCTTGTCTTTCTGGATTGCACTTGGTTGTAATAAGAGATATCAGTTTTACCTTATAAAATGAAATCAGAGATCTTGTTTTAATCAGTTTCAGTTTCAAGGCAAAAAATGATTCTCTCTCTTAAAAGATTTAAAGTTGCTGCAAATTTTCAGCAACAAAAGTAATCCTATGGCAAAAAAAAAAATTCCACGAGCAGATGGCTTTTGATATATCAAGGTTTTGCCATTTGTTTTAGTGCTTAAAATAAACATTATTTATAAGACCACTTACATTTTGATGTTACTTAATGAGGAATATGCATCATTGATTTGACTAGCTTAAGAGGTCATTTAGAACTTGCCCGTTAACAAGCTGTAATCTGCTGAGCACACAATGACTTTGTTTAAAATTATCTGTTCAGTGCTGATCAATGACAATAATTGTTTTGTACCAATCACTGTTGAAACTTGCTAATTACTTTGAAGGGCATACACACACTTGTCTCTTTTTTTTCAAGAATTTTTTAAACATTCACCTTGGAATTAAATAGGAATGCAATTGTAACATTATACTTCTTTATAAAAGCAAACATTTAGAACTTTCACATCGAAAATATGAGCATCATCAGAAGCTTTGTGTAAAATGGTCTTTCCTAAAAAAATTAATCTTCAGTTTTGGGGTCTCTGACATACAGTATTAGGGAAATAGAAATCAGGCATAAAATAATTTGAGAGACAATGCAGTTTTTCTTACTTATGTTTCATTCAGTTGAAATCAGTGAGTTCATTCTGAACAGAAAGTGGTGTAAATAAAGGTAGAGTGCAGCATTTAATTGGTACACTGAGCCCATTGGAGGTAATTATAGCTTGATACAATTTGAGCCTTTTGTCTTTCAGTTTGAGTTTTGATCCTTTAACCCAGAAATATCCTGTTCTGCATTTATAACTGTGAGGTGAAGACTGTCAGAAAGAGTTTCAAAGGGACCATAATCCTGCATTAATGAGCAGATGGCTATATGGGAGCCAACTTGCTCTTGTTGAGAAATTTTGAAGCCAAACAGAAAAACAAAGCTAAGATCCTTATTCACATGCAAAGGATTTTGCTTAATCCCAGATCTCTGAAGGCATACTCATTCTTTGCTCTTTCTCTCTTCCTTTTTAACCCAATAAGCTTGTGTATGAGAAAGTAGTGTTGCAAAGAATATGAAATTTACTATCACCTAGTGCAAAGCAGCATGTCTAGAACCTTTGTTGTTCTCAGAACTATTATTTGTTCATATTATAACAACATCTAGAGGTCCAAACCCCTTTCACTCATTCAAAAAAAAAAGAAAAAAGAAAATACCAATTTTTGAAATTAGGTTTGAGTCTTATTTGGGAAGGGAGGAAAATACATGCTGATGCACAAAGGGGATATAGAAGAATATATTAACAATGGAAGATTATGTCCTCTTATTCCTAATGACTAACACATATCTCAAAGAATTACTGGAAGCTTTTCTGTGATTCTTGTTAAATCTTACATAAAAAGACAATCATAACCTGTACCCCAAGGTGCCATCAATTGAAGCCAAATGTTGATTCTTACTTTGAAGAGTAGTGTTTGGGGGTTTGTGAATGCAAAATGGCACCAAAGTATGAAATATTCAGCCCTGCTTTAGTTGGTCTCCTTTTAGATGGCTCTAGTAAAAGTCTGGAGGTGGAAAAATTGCAATAACTTTTGTCAGTTGTCACAGTGCTACAGAATTGGGCTGCACTGGAACTGGTAGGAGTAGAGAGAATTTTCCCTGTTACTGAAGAGCACTCCCAAGACTTGATGATAAAGATTCTGAAGTTACTGAGTGGAAAGGTTGCTGATAATATGGGCAATGGACAGCTTTTTTTTCTTTGCCTTCTTCCCGAATCAAGCACAAAACCCATGACATTCTTTCCCCCCCTGCCCCCTTTTTTAAAAAAAAGTGCTTATTTAAAAAGAGGTAGGCTAAGAAAAAAAAAACAATAGCACAAACACATGGATTTCATTCCACTTAAAAAGTCATCCCTTGGTTCTGGATAGAGAAAGGTTGATGTAAAGGAAAAAAAAGAATAATGTTCCTTATAGATACACTGAAGTGTTTAAGTTCTTGAAAAGTCTGGTAGCTAGGGGCCCATAGGCAAAGGAGAGCTCTTAGTACCTTGCAACACTTTTCTCTTCTATGCATTTAGTGAAGGGGAGTAGCTTCTCATTTGGAGTTGCTCCTGGATAGCAAAACCTCCAACTTCTTGCTTTTTAAATGTAGATTCTGCCTTCTAGAAGTTATCTTTTAAGATTTCAAAGCTATAAAGGTCAAAGAGATGGATGTTGGAGCAAATGAAGCTACTGCAGACTGGAAGATAGAAATTGGGAGTTTAACTTAGAAAAATACTGAGGAAAGAAGGAGACAAAATGCAATAAAGGAAGTAAAGAATATTTTGCAAGAAAATGAATAAGTTCAAGGATGGAAGAATTCAAAGATGGAGGAACTAGACACTGGGAAGAGAGGAAAAGATGGTTACGCTGTTTTTCAGATGCAGAGATCTTGAGTACACTGACCTCTTATGGCAAAGAAAATCGGGAGCAAGAGCAGCCCTCAGCATGACTGAATAGAGCAAGTTACATCTTCCACCTGTACATGTCCTGGCATAGGGATAAACATAACTCATCAAATGGCAGTCCTGATAGCTTTTTACCTAATTACAGAATCACAGAATTACAGAGCCATTTAGGTTGTGAAAGGCCTCTAAAGTCATTGAGTCCAACCTTTGACTGATCAACACCTTGTCAGCTAGACCATGGCACTAAGTGCCATGTTCATTTGTTTCTTGAATACTTTCGGGGATGTGACTCCACCACCTCCCTGGCAGCCCATTCCGATGCTTAATTGTCCATTCTTAATGCTTACTTTCCCATGCCACAAAGCAGATAGCTGGTAAACAGGTAATGATTTCAGAAACATCATGATTAGAATTTTCAAGTATCAGGGAAGTTTTAAACACATTTGTTGAAATCAGTTCTTGGGAAAAGTTGGGAAGATTAAGTATTTTTTTTCCTCCTCTTTTACTTTTTTCTTTCTATCTTTTTTTTTTTTTTTCAACTGATGCTTTTCAAAATGCACCAAAATATTAATCCTTTTTGGTGAAGGATGCTACCTAATTTCTATTTGTAATACAACTTTATAACTAGCTACAGATAAAGAGCTTTTCTTCTCCAGGTTAGGCTTTCCCTTTTATGCAAGAGAATAGTATTTTGTGATAAGATTGAACTAATGTGGGACAAGTAGACATGAATAATTTTGCATTGGAGATGGAAGAACTGCAATTTGTAAATGAAGTTTCCAGAAACTGTGGTTCGTTGACTGGGAAGGCTTTTATTCAGTTTACACCTTTGCAGAGCACAAAGGTGAAAGTGTAGCAGGAGATGTTGGTGAGGTGGTGACTCAGTGCTACAATGTGTTACATTCTGCCCTAATTTTCTTCATTGAAACTTATTGGTGCTTCCACCAGGTATCACTTCTAAGGAAAGAGGTACTTGGGGTATACTACATGTATTTGATATGCATGCAAACTTCTGATTTGAAATATACTAAGCAACTATTTATTTCCTCCAGATCCAGAAAATGTGGCGAGGCTATTATGTTCGGAAGTATAACCATAATTTTTATGCACTGAAGAAATACCTGAAGGCTGTTTCTGTGAATAACGAGCTTGTCAGGTAAAGATAAAAGCTCTATGTGGTAAAGCATTAATTTCCTCTTCTTTTATTTCTAAAAAGTTTGTGGCACTAATTAAACTATTTCTTTGAGTGTAGGTTCCCCTCCATTATCAAATATATATATATCAGTCATCATTGTCTTTATTCTATGCCTATTCATGTTGCATCCCATTCTATTCTCATTTACACTGTTATGAATTCAGAATAATTTCTTTGAATTAATTAGGTGTGCTCTGGGTTTGTACTAGTTTAATAAAAATGAATTTGGCTCTTCACCTATGCTGAGAACTCATGGGTTATATGCCCTAAATAGCGTTTGTTGAGCTAGATTTTTTTTCCCCAGTATACACAAGCTAACAAAAAATTTCTTTTCGTAATTTATTTCGAATATGGATTATTGACAATGAATGCAAGGGCAGATTTGGATTTAAGTTTCATGCATGAGCCATACTATGAATATTAATTAGGAAAGATACTGGCATGGGTGGATACAGTGAAGCAGATTCTTTTCATAGTTACAGAAGAGAACCAATAGCCTGTCAGATTTCTGTCTAGAACGGTTGTTGCTGTATGTTCTTACTCTATTTCTCCTATCCATCCATTGTCTTTCCCTGTACTTAAGCTGAAACCTCTCTAAAATAGAGGTAATTATTTTCCTCTGGTGGATTCGATATCCTGATCCATGACCGTTACTCAGATAACAGTGGAAACGAACAGCCAAAATGCTGGGTGATGATGCTCATTACTCTCTCATTGTAAATGAAAGCTGTTGGACAAAATCCATGCAGTGTTTGCAGTTCAGAACATCTGGGACAAATCTTTGCTTTCTCAAGCAGAGAAATATAAGGGAGTCTAGTAAACCAATATTTCTGGAAATCTTGTCTAAATCACATGGCAAAGACTGTTACATACAGCAGTGCATGCAAGTTATATATGAAAAAACATAGGATTATCTAACTTCTTTGTATGCTGGTTATTAATGATATTATTCTTCTGTAGTACAGCTGATGCTACGTCCTCTTCATCATAACATTATTTCTTGTGCACTTGTTGTTACCCATAATGAATCATATTGATAGTCATCTTCCTCTGATCCCTCATTATTATTCATTTAAGTATATTCTATGCAGAAAGTTAGGTCACAACTCAGCAAAAACAGGCTTAAAAATTCTGTTATATCTTCAATGGTATCTTCTTGATCGGAAATCCTTGAAATATGCTCTCTTCTTGAAAAGGTAGAATCCTAGGAAGACTAGACTAAATCTTGGAAAATAAGAGAAGCCATAACTTCCTGGTTTAAAATCCATATAACTGAATGAACTGCAAAAACATAACCTGCTTCTCTGTTCATAATAATTTTATCACTCTTCTCCATTCCCTGCCTAAACCTGGACCATGGCTCATAAGTTGTTAGATTGACTTTTGCTGTGTGCCAACAGAACAAGGTAGCAAGTGGGGTTCCTGCTGCACTATGAACATGGACTGGTTGGAGCTTTGTATTTTATTTCCCCACACCCACAATACATCTCTGCTGGGTATGCCTAACTTTGCAGGACTAAAAAAATATTTGGTTGTCAGTGCTTTTATATGTTGATCAAAGTCCCTAGTACTTAGTTTAGGTTATTAAAAACCGTAAAGCCTATGGGCTGCATAGGTGTTTTAACCAAGAAATGCTTCTGTGTTCTTCAACAGGTGAGTAGTAGGACTCCAGGTACATCACAATGTGTCAAAGCTGTGGCTGTGTGAGCTCTTAACTGGCAACTGATATATTGATAGTTTGCTAATTTGAGTTCTGTCTTCCAGAGTTGATGAAATACTTGTCTTTTAGGTGAAAAAAATCCATCTTTTTGGTTAAAAAAAAGTTAAAAATTAATTTTTGCTTTAGTTTGGACAAATGGATTTTATTCTTTCAGTTTTAAAAATGCATCAGTTCCCAAGTGCAATCAAGGATCACTGCAGTAATCCCTTTACTGGGGTACATTTGAAAACTAATATGTATATCATCTTCAACATTCTTCTTATGAAATCTAACAGATGTTTAGTGAAGATTAGGTGTAGGCCCTCAGCCAAACAGATTTTTCCTGTCATTGGGCTAAGTTGCTGCCAACTACTTTGGCCCCAAGGTGGCCCACTGTGTTTCTTATGTGGAATATTTAGCCAGGTGGAAGAAAGATTCTCCTCATATTTTCATCAGCCATCACATTGGCTCTGGACAAGTATAACCTCACTGTTCATAAACATTTTTGCATATAAAAATTGTTGCAACTGTGCACTGTAAAAAACACAAGGCATTGCCTGTAGTAGAATGAATGCATTTATGAAGCGGCTGGGTTTTATTAAAACATCAACATTATGGAAGCTTACTTGTCGATGGACAGAGACACTGATATACTTGTGCACTCAGGTTAGACTGCCTTTGAGTGTTGTTTCACATCTCTAGAACACCATACAGCAGCACAACATGGGATGTGAAATAATGCACTTTTCTTATTTGTCTTACAGCTATTTTCATCAGAATGTGTGCATTAGCACAGTGTCAGTGCTAGTAAAGAAACCAGTTTGTCCACAAATAATAATTGAGCAACAGTAAGGCTGATTTTAAGAACTCCAGAGTGATATAAACTTCCCCTCACCCCCCCCAAAAAAGGCAAAATATATTTTTAATTTCAAAAATTGGTTTAAATTGCATTCTTTCTAGAATTATGATGTAATTCTAAACTGAACTACACTGTACAGTCCTGTCTTATCTATTCTAGACTAACACTGACAGAATTTTTATTTGTCAACACCTATCTAAAATCACATTGCAAGTCTTCCTATCTTTTGGACACCAGAGCCAGGGTTTGTGCTTAATTTTCTCCTCTTTCATTAAGGAGGAGCATATATCAAACCATCCCTCACTCATTTCTAAGAGAAGTTTCAGGGGAAGTTGTCATGAAACTTTGGACATTCTGGTAAGTTTCTTATAAAAGTATCTCATAGGAGTTATTGACCAAAGTTCATTTCCTTCTTATTCCTCCTTTAGCCTAGTTTTTTAATAAAGGACACATGTAGTACTAAGTGTTTTTCTCAACCAGTAGCCACATCTTTACCATTCAGCTTTAATACAAGCCGTCCTTATTTAATAGCTGCCCTCATTTAGTAGCCAGACCTTTATCATTTGTCTTTACTGTGAAAACCCCAGGAGAAAGTAAACTTAATAGAAGTTGCCCCAGTTTAAAGCCATAGAGGGATGTAATTAAGTTTAACAGAAATTGATTTAACAGAAATTGACCTAAAATATAATTAAATAATAATAGTCATATTATGTGTGAGTTTCCACTCACTTAACAGACTGGTTATGGCACTGTTAGACTTAACAGACTTAAGGCACTGTCTTTGTACCAACTGAGGATCACTCCCGGCTTTAGCTCCCAGACTGGCTAAATTCCTCCAGCATTCCTGTTACTTCCCACTACTACAGAACTACTTGGTCTGATGGCTGCTGGTGTCCCCAGTAGAGTCCCTACGAGTTAGGGAGAGAAGTGCTTGAAAGAATCCCTTGAGAGATGCAAAAGAACAAATTTGAACCCTAAACTCTGTCTACATAAGGACATACTCAGATTTTTCTTAACATTTGTACAGTTTAGGTTCAGTGTAGGGATGAAATGGTTTCATTAGTCCTGAGTTCTCTTTTTCCTAAAATATTTAGGAAGTTCTTAATGAAGCAGGTAAGAGACATGTTCTTAAATATTTATTTTACTATATTTTGTTATTTATATTTTAGTAATAAATCTTCATCAATAGCATCCATTTTTATTTAAGTACCAATATATCCTGTATTCTATCTGAATATGGATTAGTTGGATGGTTTCATTTATAAATATATGCATTAAAGTAAATTTCATTACTTCTCAGTGCAGTTAATGTATTTAATTTTAAGGGAAAATACATTCTTTTGAAACATTCTTAAAGCTGCATTTACCATCTCTAAGAGCTGGCTAAATGGTTACAAGGGGAAATATGCCAAAAGCAATTAGCATAGGCTGTAACTCCATATGATGCATTAGAATTTTGTTTTATGTGAAACAGTTTCCAGTCCATGATAAGCAAATGGACATCAGTTCACATAAATTAGCATGCTGGTGCCATTATATCCGAAGAATTTATGGATGATGTCAGTTGCCCAACTGTGTGATTAACTTGCAGCTCTTTGCCTAAGGTTATCTACACACTGGCCTTTAAACTATAGTAAAGCAACTTTGCTATATGTCAGGTGTGCAAGTAGAGATAAGATTTTGGGATGTAGCGTTCCATTTACTGATGAATGGCACCATTTAAATTTTTCCCTAGGCGCAGAACTGGGCAAAGATAGCAGTGTCAGAAAACTAACAAAGCAGTGGCAAAGTACTGGCATTGGGGTTCTTATGTAATCAAGGCAGGTGGTTCAGCTTTCTTGGCTACTGAATGAACACTGACTTAAAGGTAGCAAACTAAGGCCTGAGTCTACCTTTAATAAGCATCATAGTCTATATAAACATTGTCGACTTTATAAATTAGGAATTTCACATACTTAGAGGATCAACACCAAATTCCTCTTTCCATTGTTGGCGTTAGTAGCGAGTGGCCCTGGAGAGTGTGGCTTTGATCCGAGTTTGACTGGCTTTTCTATCAGCAGATTTAGTTTCACAGTCATCATTAAAACTTCTAGGTCTTCAATGCATGTCAGGAAATAGATAATACAAAGCGATAAAAATCACTTCCTTGGCAATATGTATATTCAGAAGTCATTTGTGCAGCTTAATTTTTTATAATCCTAATGAAGAGTGAAATATAGTACTTACATGTTGCTGGTGATGTAATCCAATGTTTAGTTATTCTGTAAATATGCCTGAGAATGCAGTATGGAAGAAACATTATCTATCTTATTCTTGATTACTAGACCATTACTGAAGTGTATTTCCTTTTAAGATGGAAAGTACTTGGCTTCTTAAAACTTTTGAGGTATAGCTATTTTCCATGGAGTGGGCTTGAAATAAATCATCTCTTGTCATAGTAATATGAGGAGAACTTACTCAGTCTCCACCTTTCTGTTCCTTTCTGATAAAGGTAAGTCCAGGTGATGGCCATCCTCTCAAGTGTCAAAGTGTTTTGAAGAATGTATATATTGTCTTATAATTCAATTAAAATGTTCCTCATCATTAACTGCAGAAGCAATTGATTCTGTGGTCTATTTTCATTTAGTGCCAAAGCCTTTCATACAGCTCCTTGGAATTCTTGCAACAATAAAACCCTAATTTTTGTAATACTGTCTTTCACTTGATGTTTAATTAACTACTTTATCTTCAACCCATCTTTTTTTACTTGTCTTCAAAGATATGTAGAGGAAATACATTATGCTTTTTAACTTACCTGTAATTTGAATTTTCTGAATGTAAACTTATACTGTCAGCTTTCTCTCTGAGCTACAAAAATAGAGACAAGTGCCAAGTATGCTTTCTTCTATTTAAATACTAATTTGGAGTGGTAGGTCACATAATTTAAGATACCTATGCCTTTTCCAAAGGATTTTAAGCATAATGCTAGATTTCTAGGAATCTTAAAACTGTAATCCACTGAGGATCCCAGAGTACTTCCGTAGCCACAAATCTGATGCTGTTAGGATAGGTAAGATATAAAAAATGAGCTTTTGGGGTCGATCATGAAATTAAAATGAAGTGTCTAAACGTATAGAGCAGGCAACGGGCCTGTTTTAACTCCCTGGGAAAGCACTTTCTGAATACAGTGAGGTTAATGTAGGAACCATTATGTTTACACAGTAGGCTGAATTTCCAACACAGATTCAGCTACACATGTCTCATGAGCCTTATTCTGTCCATGTCTCTCTTGAGCAAGGGGTGGAAGCGGTCTTACCATGTTTTTAGCTAGTTCTGGTTAAATAGTTAAGTTTTGCAATAAACATGAACACTGTAAGTAATGTAAGCAGCTGCTTAGACTGAAGTCTTCAACGACATGAAGGCAGTATTTTCTCATGTATTTTTATATTGCACTAAACACACCATTAGGATTAACAGATTAAACATTAAGCTTTATTTCACTTGTATCCAAAGAAAATTTTTTGTATCTGAATGTGTAGAAAGAAATCTGAGATCCCTCTGTACACTCATTGGACCAAATAGTCTGTGGTGTATATGATTAGTTTTGATGAAGGTAGAATAAATGATTAGTTTTGGTGAAGGTAGAATAAAACAGGTGTGAAAACACAGTATCATAGAATAACAGTAGTTCTATACCTGTGAGCTTTGAAGGTGCTGTAGTGTCTGGATAGATTTTTTTTATTTTGTAATAGGTCTGTTAGAATTACTGACAGCTCATAAAACATTTTCTGTGGACAAGGATTGACTAATCTTAGCCTTTTAAACTGTCTCAGAGAGATAGACTTCACAGTCTTCTATTTTGTGTGAAGTAGGATCTTCACTGTAAAACAAGTAGAAAAGGGGAAGAGGTACATTTTCACTAAGCTCTTACATATCATTGGCTGTCAGGTAGGTCTTGTTATGCTGTCCATCCTCATTTAACTATCCCACAAGATCTCTTAATGAAGTTAAGCCCCAAGTTCACTCCAGTAACTCTGTGGCAAGAGTTTGTGCAATGTAACAATTCATCACTTGTCAGGAAGGCACTTTTAGTTTATACATTTAATAAGGGCATCCTCTAGCTTGGTTAATTAGAAGTGAACAGTTTGCATATTTACTAAATGCGGAGTGTCATTGCCACCACGGCCTATTGCCTACATGAATTATTTCTCTATCTGCAATAAACAGCTGGGTAATTATTACTGCCATAATCAGATAAATTCCCTCTGTAAGGCTTTTCTTACATGGCAATTCTTTGAACTCATCCAAAGCTGAACAAAATTTATGAACTCCAGCAGCTAGACCACTTTTTCATAGTGTAGTGTCCCTGTTCCCTATTTCAAGGACATGTAGACTATCATAAATATTGTGTAAATTAGGAGGATAAATATGATTACCTAAAGATTACATATTAATAAACTTGATTTTCAAAATATAATTTTCAGGTTGTAACTGATTACATTATAGCAGTTCTGGTTTATCTAATTGTAGAGATATGACAGGCCATCTATATACAGGCTATACGAGGTTACCAGGCAAGGGCTCTACCACTTGAAGACTGAAGACTCCTGAAGAAGTATATAAATATTTTTCATGTGCCATAGTCACTTCAGCTGTTTAGGTCATTAGAAGTATGACAAATTTTATGTGCCATTTACTCAACTCACTTAAAGCAGCTCTGTTGTTATTAAAATAAGGTGATAATTCTTTTTATTGTGCTATTTTTGGCTTAATAATGAAGCATAAAATTTAAATGCATTCATTTATGTGTTACATAAGAAAATTAGGTATTTCTTTTATTTGTAGGAGCACTTTATATAAAATTATGTAACTAAGTTTGCTCTGTGGTACCCAAGTATTCCAGCTCATATGTGAGTGTATCTGCAGGTACTCACATCAGTGAGTACTTAATTTACACATATGGATTTTCCAGAACATGCTATAATATAGCTTAATTTTGGGATCTCCAAAGAAACAAAAAACAAATCAAAAGACATGAATGTTATTTTTCTTAGTTAGCACACAACAGTCTATTTGATCTAGCATCACTATTTTGTTTTAATCGTAATGTAAGGTACTGTGTCTGAGTGCTGCTAGAAAGTTGCTGGTTACTGTTCCCATACTTCATAACTCTTTATCAAATATGTAGCATTCCTCACAATTCAGCAAAATGCTCAGAGATAGCAGAATGTAAAGGCCAAACAAAATAAAGTGTTCTTTGGCACTGCTCTAGCCAGTGAAAGGCTTTTGAGATTAGACTCCTTTTATAATTTCCCATTTATGTCAGAGAAATAGAAACTACAGCGTTGAAGACCTTTAAAATGAGCCGCTCACAGTCGTTTTTGTTATTGGAAGTGTGGTGATTTTGCACTGTGTTTTTCCAAGTTTGTGATTTTATTTTTGTCTGAGGATGTAAAGGCTTATTGATCTTTCTTTGGCATTTCAGATTTTTTTACAGTGGAAAATTACAGTCCTTTGCTTTATATTGGTGTATCCTGTAATGTCCCTTGAGATATCATAGAATTGCATGAGATGAAAAGCAGTATACAGTCTCTCATGAGCATGTTTTTGTTTTGTTTTCAAGGAAGAATGTCCAAAATGGAAAAAAAAAGGGATCAAGAAATTGTTTTAATTAATAATTTTTTTATTCTCTAAATCATTATAAATAGACTTTTCTATTATCTAAGGAGAGTCAAGTCTCTGAAGTGGTCACTCAGAGAAGAAAACAGAAAAACTATTTGTCTTCTATTTTTACAGTCTAGAACAGTAGTGAGTAATTACAAGAAAGTGTTGGTTTTTTGTTCTAGTAATAATGAAAATAATGTTATTTGGAATCGGACGATCTAGTCTGACTTCAGATCTATCACCAATATGATGTCTATCAATATCAATTTCATAGCAATATCTATAAAAAGCACATTAAGCTTTGGCTGAACAATCTAGTCTTGATTTAATAACATCAAAAGATAGTAAATACCCTTTTTATTCTAATCCAGGAGTTAATTACCTTTGGTGTTCCAAGTATGTCCTGTATTTCCCCACTGAAGCAGTTTCGTTCTATCTTTGAACCATTGCTTCTTGTTATATTCAGCTCTACTAGACTGAAAACTGTGCTAGACATAAACAATGGAGATCACTGAAAGTTGTTGTCTCTGCTTAAAATAATTTTTGTGACAATTTTGGACAGACCTTGAAATGTCCTTTAAAATACTATCAGCATCGTAACTCAGCACAGTTATGATGCCTAGGAAGTTTTTTAAAAAATCTTTTTTTCCTTCTGTTGTATTGTTAGTTTGTGCATTCATTTGTATGAATGCTTTTTATCACATGAACGAGCTTCTTCATGTCTATGAAACCTGCTCAGAATACCTCCTTTAAAAGCCACATAATTCTTCATATTGTGAACATGACTTTTCTTAAACTGTGAGAAACTTTTGCTTATTATTATACCCCCTTCAAATTCCTCAGAGTCTTCACCTTGTAGGGATAATGGCAGGAGTCCATTAAGTGGTTTATCCTTGATGGTGAAGCTAAATCCCAATGTTTTACCTTGAACTTCCCAGTTCCTGCTACCTTCAAACCAAATGAAACAACAAAGTGTTTCAAGGAAGCAACATTTGCCACCTCTCTTCTCCAAGAAGGCTATTCTTTTCTTGTCCAATTAACTCACTGTTTGTTAAATGTTTACAGCCTCCTCTAACAAACTGATTTGGTCTTTCATCTTGTATGACACCCAAAATGATGCAGCACTCATTTGCCTACTTGTACTTGGTCGTGACAGACCTCACAACCATCTATAGCATTGTGCTTGGCCCCTTGGGAAAGGATGCAGTACTCTGACCAGAAGATTATGTGCTTAGGTATAGAAGATAGAATAATTTTTTTTGGATGTACTCTTTAGGCATGTATAATTGGATGTCGAAATCTATAATTAAGTGTAGTCTCATCTATTAGGTAGAACTAAAATTTCAGAGAATAGGCTTTTATTCTTAGTATAATTTCTTGCATGGCATACTGGAAATGCCTGAATTTTTTTTTTTTTTTTGGTGTTGATTACTTCAATGTTTTCAAGACAGTAAGAGATAAGATTTCCTAACACTTCTGAAAATTGGGATCTAGTTGATATTTTCAGTTTGGCAATGAGCCACTGCTGTGAAATCACATTCTTACAAGTAGCACTGCTGTATTAAAAGAATGTGTCAGATCTCTCCCAAAATAATCACAATTGCTATGTAATAAAAATATTCATTTGCTATGTCTTTCATAATGTTTTATGCTTCAATAAAAATGACATCATAGATGCTCAATGGTAACACCGCTCCATGAATAGGAAATTGAGAAAACCATGAGGTACCACAAAAATCACGATGAAGTTGTGAGACTTGGCATTGGTGCTCTGCTATACATAATGGATCATTACATAAAAGCTCTCCCTGCCTGTTTAATGTGGACAAAGTGTACCATTTTATTTACAAGTGTATGCAGACTTTTATGTGAAAGTAAGTGAAAGATGTGAGTTAGTAAGTAGACCTCAGTCAAATTGTTTCATAATACTCTGAGAAGGAAAATCAACTTAGCTGATGACCTTTAGAAGCTCTAACGTCATGTTTGCTTTCTAAATCACATAATGTTGAATATTGTAAATATTGCCAAGTACCATATATTAAAGTAAAAGAAGTACAGATATGTCTACATTGTACTGCACTGCAGCAGAGAGATAACAGTTAGCTTAAATGAGTTCATTCTAGTACTGGGAGCAGCTTAACTGTAGCAAAACATAGCAGTGAGCTTTCCTCTAGTTATTACTGTGCAGATGGTAGCATATGTAGTCTTCTGGGAATTGCAGTGCCAAAAGATAACAGATACTTTCACATGACATTCACTAGAAAACTTCCAGTGGTATTTGGCTGTGGTTAGACATCCTCTTTTATATGTTGCTGGAAAAATTAGGAGCATGACTGCTCTCTTAGCAGCTTAGCAGTGACACTGTGCTAAAAATGACCACTGCTGCTAAACTGCTGTCAGAATAAATTGTGTTGGGGCTTTGTTATCCATTCTGGGCCAGATCGGCTTTGTTACCCTCAAATACTAATTTCACTGTTTAAGCTAATCACCAAATACTAATTTCACTATTTAAGCTAATCAATCAGGCTGATTTTTCATGAAGGGGTCAATACCAAACAGACATTGAGTGAAAACATTTTTCCTGCTGTTAGGTTTTTCAGTATAGACTTGGGGATAAATAAAGCTGAACTATTTTCCTTGATCTGGTTCCTCTGCCAACAGAAGCTTCGGTGCTGAGTTACTCTTATGCCACATCTATAATGGGTGGGGTTTACAGCTTAATTAAATCAAAATAATTAAGCTGAAAAATCATTGTTTAGATTGGACGTTTTACATATTTTTTTTTAACTTCACAGCATTTTCTGCTGCCAGTGAGGATAAAGTAAATTTGCCTTAAGGATATATGTACACAAGGGAAAAACATTTGGACCAAGAAGTTTGCATGTTTTGAGAAAATAGAATAATCTTAAGGGATTATATATGACAAAAAATTAGGTTTTTAGTATACGTGAGGAAAAATTCTGTATGAGTTGTTATTGAAACCATAACTAGAAGAACCTGCATAATGGATTAGGAAAATACTCTGGTTTTAGTTCTAAGCTGCCTCTGCAATCAGTAGCTTGCAAGGCTGTTGCACTCTCTTGAGTAACTGTGCAGCAGTGGAAATTGGAAGGATAAGAAGGATGCATCAGTCTGTTCTTCCCTATCGTCTGGTACATGCTGTGCCCTGATCTCCTGATCTGCACAAGGCATTCATTCACTGTGTGCCCTTCACCACTATGTTCATCAAATTTCCTACGTCATGTATTGATCACATTGTGGGCCTTGACAGTGGAACTGGTGTGTCACTTAATTCCATTGGCACTGTACGCTATGTGATTAAGGGAAGATGGACAGACTGTGTGCTGCTATGCACAAATTATAATGGGATTTTAAGGTGTTCTGAATTTCTTTCTGTAAAATTAATAATAATAGGAGATACAGGGTGTTTTCATATGCCTACACGTTGGCTTTATTTATTTTAACTTTTTTCATCTTAAGGAGTCATATTTCCTATTTGCTGCACTGCAATGACATTCACTGCAAAGCAATAACATTCCTCCAGCTCTTGAAGAGAGTTGTCATGATTAATTTGTTGAACAGATTCATGTAAACATTCACATTTAAAATTAGTGAGAATTTTGGACATCCGTTTGTGGTAGATCTCATAGGCAGTAAGATACCTTGTACCACTAATAACTGACTGCCGCTTTGAGCATCTATCTAACTGCAACTTGAGATCAAATATTTTGGTCAAGGAATTCTGTCAGGATACACACAGGACTATACATCATGGTAGACAGGAGAAGAGAGTTACAGAGCTGCCCTGATTTGCTTAGCAAATCTGAAGAGGTTCATTCAAAAAACCAGAAAAATATTGAGGATGACCAAGCTGTCTGATGGTACATAGCTAACTTAAGTATGTAGTATGTGCATTCTGTTAAAACTTTACCTTCAAAGTACAGAGTTCTCTAAACTATTTTTACATCCTAGGCTGGTCTATAGATATATTTCACTGTTTTCCAAATTTAATCAATTAAGTCAAACAATATTATCATGGCAGGTCATATTCCATTCTCACCTACACCAATGTGATGTAAAATCAAGCGGCATGCAGTGGTATACCAAAAGTATTGTCTCACTAATTTTATTTTCACTTCCGTATTCTGTATTTGAGCAGGGAGAATGATATATAGTCAGAAAGATTAAATAGATTTAGGTTATCTCTTTGTATGCTAAGGTTGCCTACTGCCTCTGTTGCAGGAATTTTATGATTCAGTGTCTGAACTGTTTAAAATCACAATAACTTAATACTTTTTCTGGATACTGTAGGCAACTGTACTAATTATTAGTTTTTATTGGATGCCCTTTAATTTATATAATAATTTTGTAATATTAGTTGGCCAAAGGACCACAGAATGCCAGTGGAAATGTGAACAGAACGCAATAGTTTGATAAACTTAAGAAACATAGGTCAGTGTGAATTTGTAAAATGATACAGTTCTATGCAGAATTATTAAAATCTGTATATTACTGAAATCATCACTTGAAGACCTTCCCAAAAGTGCCAGGAACAATATTATATGTGTATTTTTAACCTTTATACAGACAGCAGGAGCACTGTCAACTAAATTTGCATCTCATAGCAGGAACCAACACCATTGCCTACTGCATAATGAAGTATCAGAATAACAATAAGTTACCTTGTCAGATGAAATTTTTTAAATTTTGAACTATATAGACAAATAATTTCATCATTAACAATTCAGTAGCTACTTAACAGATTTGTTACACAAAATCATTTTTAATTGTGGGGTTTGAGCACATATGTTGATTATCCTATGCTTATTTTCAATTACCTGAAACATTTTCTGTGACAAGGACAATACACTTTGTGTTAGCCAAAACCACTTTTTAGTAAAAAAATGCATCCTAAACTTGCAGTAGTAAACATTGATATTCTTCTGATTTGTTTAATAATTTTCAGATCATGATAAAACACTACATATGTTAATATATCCACATATTTCCTCTACAAAGCTATTCCATAAAAATCTGTGTGGGAGAAAGTCTGATTTGGACTAAGCTTATATGGGAAGCCAGGTTTTTAGGAAGATGCAATAGATGCTATTAATATATTGAGATCAGCTTTAAGATAAAGAAAAGATTATGTGCTAAAATAATTACCCAATTTTTGAGTAATAACATTTTAATAAGCAGTACTATTCCAGCTATGAACCATGCAACAGACAGATTGCTTACAAAAACAGAACAAGATTATGAAATAACCTAACACATGTTCTGCATTTACAGAACTCTTTTCCTTCTGCAAAATTTATTGAAGCTTTAAAAAAGCGGGCCAAACAATTTGCCTTCTTCCACTTCACACTGAACCAGAAAAGGTTCATCCTGAAGCAAAGTTGGTCCAGAAGCCACAGCTAGTATTCATAATGTCACAGAGAATCACCCACGTATCCCAAGAAAAGATTGCTCAATGAACCCATCATATTTGTGAACAAATTGTGAAGGCTGGCAGGAAGTGTAAAGATTTAATCCAAAAATCATTTAATTTCAACTGATTTCCAATTGACTTCAATAGAATTTGGATTTATTTTCTCTGGGAAGGCATACATGTACAAGGTCCCAAGCATGAAACTTCTCAGTGAACACATTTTCACGTAAGCTGTGTGGAACCCTAGCTCCATTTGGAAGCCTAAGTTTATGTCTTTAGTATCACTTATCCTTCTGCACGTTATTCTGTATGGTAACAGTGAAACCCCTGCACAGTGCATGACATGTTAATATTAATCTGCTCATGTGTGAAATGGTATATTCATATCTAACTGCTTTAGATTCTCTGCTTTTGTTGCTCCTTCTCAAATGCTTGAAAGTATGGTAAAGGAGATGAAAGCTTCAGGTTCAAATAGCTTTAAAATAAATCTATATTTATGCTAAAACATCTATGTTTCCAGTCAAGCAATGTTAGGACTGCTACATACAACTTATTTTGTACTGCCTCTCAGGAGAGAATCATCCTGGGAGCTATTTTCCCTGTGACAGAATTGTTTGCATGTTCTGTACACAGTATAATGCACGATAGAGATATTTTAGAACTGACAAAATATGTAGGCTGCAAAAGTATGTTGAAAATTATTTGTAACTGCTTAAAAAATCTCAAACTTTTGCATGGATTATTTTACAAGTATTTGTGAGGGTATGTGGTAATCAGGAATGATCATGATGGTAGCACTGTCTAAGAAGATCACGAGTTAAATTGAACTTCAAGTATTTTAGACTACATTTAATTTCAGCAAGTAATGATTATTAATCCTTCATTAAAAACAATCTGGTAAATTCCCATTGATGACAATGGGAAACATTTTGCATCCCATTATCATTATTTCTGGAAAACAAATCTATACTTTTGACATTATTTGTGCATTTTAATCACCACTTGTGCTCTAAATCAAAAAGCCTCCATATTCACTGTTAGGAAGAAGTACCTCAGTATATAGGAACATGAAGAGCCTGTAGTAATATGTTGAGAATTATTTCATCAGTTGTAGATAGGGGTACTAAAGCTGAATAGAGGGGTCTGTAATCAAAAAGGAATAGTATTAAACATGTAAACCATGGATCATGCACTTTGATATTGAAGGTAAAGTGGCATAAAATAAAAGAACAAAGTTAATACTATATGTATTGTCTATTTATTCATTTGTATGTGATTGATGGATATAGAACAAAGAGTTTCCTAGTAAGAAATGCTTATGTACCTACATATAGTGACTCTGAAATCTGTACCTTGAGGACAAAGAAAGGTCGCCAATCTCTCCAACTCCTAGTTCTTTGTCAAAAATGGACACAGTTAATGAGGTTTGTTTGGTACAGCACAAATTCTCAGACACAGATAGAGATCCTTTCAATGGAAACAAATTTGTTTGGCTTTACCAGGTTACTTAGCGATTAATAATAGCCTTGAGATGCAGGTCAGAAAGGTCATCGTCCCTGCTTGCCAACACAATCTAAAATGTGCAGCTACTCCGGCTCTGCCGGCTTTGAGGCCCCGGAATGCTATGCATAAAGTAAAACAGGCTATTTTCCAACTTCTTTTTTCATATTAATAAGCAATTTTCAAGAGAAGGGTGGCAAAATGGGGGCCATGCCACTCTAAGTAATTCATTTATTTTGCAATTTAATCTTATGTTGGAAAAAAATTACACTGCTGCAAAAGCATAGCATGGTGATTTTTAAACGTCAGTGTGCTTCATAAGTAACCTTGTATGAAATATTGTATTAGCAGCCTTTAACAGTAAACTGCAACAAAAAATATTTGCAGAGATTCAAAAATACCTATGCATCTTTTCTGATCTGTATTTCCTTTTCATTCTATTTCACTTTTATAGTTAAAATAAAATGCTTAATTACTTAATACTTTACTTATTTTAATTGATAAAATCTTGAAAGATAGCATGAAACAAATAAAAGTTCTACATTGCAACTTGTATTTAAGAATCTGATGTCATAGTGTTCGTATTTGTAAAGCAATTATTGCTCTTTCACATATTTTGATGAACTAATTTAATGATAATTAAAATACTAAGAGTAAGTCTGAGTTCCAATCTCAAAAACACTTTCAGGAGCAATATGACTTTTCCATGGGATTATTCATATCAGCAAACTTATCCATGTGCATATTTTGACACCATTTGACCCATGTCCTCACAGTGTCTTATTTGGCACTCATTGAAACAACTGAGACTATTAATGTGGACCTCTCTAAATAATCTGTTTTGCAGGAATATTTGAATTATCTAGTTATGTGAATAGTATTTTTTTCTTTTTATTTTATCATATAAGCACATACTAAAGAAAAAAATACTAGAATTTACTCAATTATCTTTTTAGCAATCTAAATGCTTGACTGAATATGCTTGGTGTCTTTGGCACACAGGTTAATTTGAACTAGCCATTTTCTAATAACAAAAATAACAGATGTTAATCAAACTAACCTTTTTTAACTGGGTCAAAAAATTCTATACACGTGCACTGTGCACAATAGCATGGAATTTTGTTTCTTATAGAGCATTAATTCACTCTACAGTTTGCATAATTTATGGCAAGCCTGGCTCTGAAAAAAAAAAGCCATTGAGGAGTAAATCTATGCCCATTTTCTGTTCAAGTTTTTCTGTAAACATTCAGTTGAAATCATGAGTTTTCTCCATTCTTTAAAACCTGGTATTAGGTATAGTTCCATATTTCTTTTATGATGAAAGGGTTTTCTGCAGAGTCACACATTTAGATGTCTCTTTGTGTTCACACCTCTGTCATGAAATGCTTCATGAAGCAGTTTCATTCCTGGTTCTTGTGGTGGCCTGTACAGCTCCCATCAAACCAGAGCAGGAATGAGATGTGCAAGAAGCCCAATGCCACGGAAACTCCTCTTAAGGACAGTGTATGCATGAAAGGTTCCCATCCAGTTTCCTCTGTGCCTACTTTCTCAACCTTACAAAAGGCTCAAGGATCCAGGAGTGAATGTCATCTCTTATCCCATGTCTACTCTCCTCTCTCATTCCATAAAATCACCCCTGGCTGCGGATCAGGAGGTGGTGCAAGACACTAGCTGAAACATAAGTGAAAAACTTATGTTTTGAAACCATTTTAAGGAAAATCACTGTATTATAATAGCTTCCACTTAGAAAAATTCAAAGTAAAAAGACACTTAAAGGCAAATAAAAGGACATATATGGATATTATTTTATCAAGCTGTAAGCACTGTGAACCTGTTATATATATACTGTTCCTACTTTTGATCACTTTAATCCTGTTTCTTCATAGCTATATCCATGTAGTATCCTACTGCTGTGGAACTGAAAGAATAGTAATTTTACATTCCAGTGGTGTCAGTACACTGCTAATATATAGGAACAGAACACTGTGAAGCTATGAGAGGGTTAAAGTAAAATAGAACAGTAGCACGTCGTTTACTGTTATAATATAGTTAGCAGACGTATTTTGTTACAGGAGTGAACTTCAAGAGTATGCAGAAATGAAGGAAAATGAAGACAAAATGAAAGACCTAGAAAAGAAAGAAAAGGAAAAGAAATACCAAGCCCGAAAGATGCATTACCTCCTTAGCACCGAGCAGGTTGGTAGACCTATCCCTGACAGCTCATGCAAACCACTTGGGCCCCCAGCCTGACAGAGATAAACTAGCAGGCTGAATGGGACATGACTTGTTGAAAAGATATCACAAAGACACTACTTCGAGTTCAATTTAGTGCTTTTCTATAGGCAAGAGCAGGTACCATGACTATTCTGTGACAGTAGCTCATAGAGGCGGCATCAGCACTGCTGGCAGAAAGAGTCCAAGTCAGCAGTTTGATCTGCCACTGTGATAACACAACATGAAGGGCATAACCTCGCTTTAAAAACTCATTTTGACTGGCTTATTGTTGTGTTGTTGCACTTGTCAAGAACTAACAAGTTATTAAGCTGAGAAGAGATTTCATTTTTTTTCCCCTTTTTTAATTGAGCTAATGCTTGGGTTGGTGCAGTGTTCTGCTTGTTTTTAGGATAGATTATAAACGTGGGTTTTCAGATAAAGCTTGTCTTAGACCTTCCTGAATCAGCTTATTTAGCATGATTGTTTTCACTGAAAAATGCCTCATAAATTTTAAATATTTATTATTAATTTCTATTGTATCTATATAACTGGTATATTATTCCAAGCTTTCTTATGCAAGCTGCTTTAAACAGGCAGGTAAATATGCCAGTAGATATACTTATGTAAAATTGATATGATTGGTAAAGCTTGTGGGTTTGCCTTTTCATTAGTCCTCTTTTGTGAACTTTCATAAAAGCAGAAAATGATTTTGTCTCCAAAAGTATTTGTTAACTGGTTGTTCTTCATATGGATATGGAATTAATATGAAATGTTAGTGTGAACTAAATGCTTGCTTTTTGTAAGTTGTTAATTATAATCTGTGCGTAAGAACTGCTAATCCTAAAGAACGCAGGAAAAATACCATGACACTTAGTGACAAAATATTTAATCTTCCCTTTTGTTTGGGAATCATTTGTGATCTATCCTGTAGATAGAAATGTGGTTTGATTAACTGGATATCAGTTATGAAAACTCAATGTGTAAATCAAGTTTTTTTTTTTTTTAAAGCATAGTATAATATAAGTAAAAAATAGCATAAAAATGTTCCCAGTGGCTATTAGACAAGGAAGCTAGTTAATGACTGAAATCAGCTCACTCTAATTTATTTTTCCACATGTAGATCTAGGATATTAAGAATAATCTGCACAGTATCTTATATTATTTTAAACTGTAGAAAATTGGGAATTCCTGTTTTGAACAGTACAATTTGTGTAAACAAATTCATAAACATTAATATGCTTACCTGGAGTACAAAAATTGTCAGGTTAGAGACACTGAATGACTTGTGGTCTAATAAGATTTTAGTAAGCTCAGTTCACCTCTAATGGTACAGGCTTAGCAAGCTGTAATGCATTTTAAGGAATGGCAAGTCGTTCCTCATTTCAGCCATCCACCTGGAGGACTGCTGGTAGAGGGCAGCAGTAACTGTTACATTCTGATGAATTTGGGTTACTAATTTTACAGAATTAGAATTAGCTAGCAGTGCTTTTATCTAGCAGAACAAAAAAATGCTTGGTTTCGCTTGCTGAGATGGTTTGTGAATACTGAGACTTAGAGCCCACAGAATTTTTTATTTATCACAGAACTGAGCTCCAAGAGCCATCTTCTTTTGCAGGTAGTATTTCAAAACATAAATAAGTGTAAATCAATGCAAAACCTACAGACAATCTGAAAACCAGCAAAGATATATTTGAAGTTAACTACTTACTGCAGTCAAAGTCCATATTCCACAACTGCACATAGTTGTAGAATATGATATCTTGCTAAGATACAGGGCAAATTATTTCCGTGCAGAATTTACTGGTTTGATGCTCTGAGTCTGACATTTTACTCTCTAAATGTCTGGTCTTCTGATCTGACTACAGCTACATCTTACTGTTTTCAAAGGATGGTTAATTGGATTACAGAGCAGGGACCATTCATGTCTCAGTAGAAACAGGCAGCAAAAGTCAACACTTTTGAGTGAGTTAAGGAAAACGTATCATTTGTAAGCAAGGCACATAGCAAATGAAAAGAGGACATTGATGAGCTGCACTCACTGTAGTTATGCATTACCTAAAGCCCAGTAAGTTACAGAGATGACCTGCTAAAGTTTAGTTCTGCTCCCCTTCCTGCCATACATAACGAGGTGCAATGATGGAGCTGAGCCACCCCATGCATCAAGGTTTCAGGTGTTCAGGCAGGTTATATGGACAGCATTGCAAAATCTGTATTTGCAATAATGGTTTCAAATATATCCTGCAGTTTGGAATATTTTTGCTTTAATACAGGCAAAAAGGGTGAGAAAAGGGTGTTTACTTATTGACAGAAAGGAATTCAGGAGTTGTTGCTCCTCAATTTTTGTAAAGAAAGGCATGTCAAGTTTCATTCTTCTCTCCCTACAAGCTGAAGCCCACAACATCTCAGAAGTGTGTTTATATATCTATATCTCTATATCTGTATCTTTATCTGTATCTTTATCTATGTCTATGTCTTTATCTATATACAAGGTGTTCCCATTCCTGATTGCTAACATTGTTTTACTTTCAAGAAGTAAAGCTGAAGAATGTGAGTGTCAGAAATATACGGGGGTGTCTGGTATGGACATAATAGCATGGCCTATGATTAAGTCAATGTTTTGTCCTTTTCATGAAATAACTTGCTATTCAAGCATTTATTTCTTTCATAACTATTACCTTTATAAAGAAAAACCACTTTCTGGTTGCTTACTGCAAGAGAGTCCAATGTGAAATACAGCAAGAAATAAATCTATAAGATGGCAACTTTGGGACTTCCAAAACAAATTCAATCTTAAAAATAAGATTCTCTGTACTTCAGGTTTTAAAATTTTTATATAACACAATTCTTTTCTTATGTGTTTTTACCTTATCAGTCTGATAAATTTTGACTTTATGATGAACATAATGAAAAAGATATATTTAAGAAGTGTTTGTTAAGAATATTTCTTATCATTTCCTATTGGTAACACAATTTGTTTTCATCGTTTTTACCTGTTTTATGATGAACTGAATTGTGATTTCTTATTGAGACATGAAACTTGCAATAATTAAGTTTTTCTTATTAGTCCAAAATCACAGTATGCTATTTCCACTACAGTGGTAATGATCCCTTTTTTCAAATTGTCATTAATAAATTAACTACTTGTTAAATGTGGTTTTCCATTATAAACACGTTTACCTATGCAGATTATTATTCTATATCCCTGTAGTTCCTGTTTTTGTATTAACAACCTTCACTATAATTGTGTAGGTTCTTACTTCTGCTCTTTGTCATATTTTCAAGGCCAACATTTGTAGTAAGGGCCATCCCCTGCCAAGTGTTGACAAATGACCTTTAAAGTCAACTATGGAGAGAAGCACTGAATATATTCATAGCACTTTGTAAAAATGGGGTTGAAGAGCCCACTTGTGTTGAAATATGTGGTTGCATGATTCTGGTCCTTGGTATTTCCAACCTTTCAAGAAATTTTACAGTTGGTCTTTGTCTTACAACAGTGATTAGAGTCAGTACGACAGTCTAAATCTGGAGATCCAGTATCAAGCTAGAATGCAGACCTGTATTGTTTTCAGTATCTGCTGACAGAGCAAGCAGCAATGCTGAGGTGATTCTGTGAGTGGGAGCAGGTGCATCAGCACCTGCAAGTCCACAGTGGGATGGGGAGCTGAAGCCAATGGTAACAGAAATACAGAGCAGAAGTTGTGTATGCCTTGTAAAGTACTGAGTTCATGAAAAGAGCCCTATGGAAACAGTGTTCCAAGTGCCGCAGCTGAAAAGGCCTTCTGCTATTACAGTTTCTCCTGTCACTGAGAAAAGGACTGGAGGATCAGCAGAGCAACAGATCTTTTCCCTGTAGTTTTTTACTGTATAGCAAACAGTTCTGGGTGAGGTAAAAGAGAATTTTAATTCTCTTTTCTCCATTTCCTCTGTTTCTAAACAGATAAACACAATTACTTTTTGTCAGACAAAATAAATGTACAACTAGTCCAGGAAGCCAAATTTCTTTTGAGCTGCAAAAGCTTGAGAGCTTTGTCACACAATTGCAGAACGTATTTGTACATTGTTGATAGGGGGATGTTATACATGCAGCAGTTAAGCTTATCATTGCTGTGGCTGGTGGACTGAGTCACAGCCTCATTTCTAAACCTGGACCTCCTGCTCTGTGATAAATCATGCTGAGAGTAGATCAGCTAATACTGGTCCTCTCTTCTCTGGGAGCTTCTGTTCTATCTGAAAGCTTTAACTATTGAGACCTTAGAAAAATTAGTCATGCTGTTACGTGTGTATGTCTACTCTGGATTTTTGTATAGCATTTTCTTTCTGTTAGCCCCTGACTAATTAGAAGACCTGATTGAGTTATACTGAAGACTCCTCTGGCCAAGCATTCTATCTTTGACAGTGGCCAAAAGCATGGCCTAGGGAAGAGGAATAAAATGGAGCAATGGGGCAATATAATTACTATCAAGAATATTCTCTCAGTTTCTAGCAAACAGTAGTTGAGGGACTTGTAGTTCTTAGTTGTACAGCTTTCTATTTTTGTAATATTTAGATTTTAATTTTTTGCCTCTGTATTCCTTCAATTCCTGCCTCTCTTAATACCCAGAGAAGGAATAACCTAGACAGGGAGAGTGGGTTAAGAGATCTGGCACTAACACTAGCTCTCAAGCTGTGCTTCCTTGGAAGACCAGGTTCACTCATTCTCCTTGCAGTGTTGTTTTGCTCATTCATGTTCATTTCACAGCTTTGCTGTCTCTGGTGTTCTGTCACAGGAGCATATGCAACTGTGGAGTGCCTTATTCCTTCTCCACGATTTCATCTGGTTCAGGGGATTGCCTCCGCCACTCCAAGCAACACTGAAGTCCATCACTTTGCAGCCCTCTTTAGCAGGGTGACAGTTTTCCCTGCTGTCCTTTGGCAGTTTGTGCACAGATACCGCTCATAAGCTCCTGGTAAATTAGAGCTACAAGGGAAGAACAAAATCCATGTGTAATAATAGGCCCTTTTCATTGTAGAAGTTTTAGAAACTATGACATTCCTTTTAGTAACAAGACACAAGTTCTGGTTTTGGATCATAGTAGTTCAGTTTTCAGTGCCTGCTTGACTGTGTCGCCATCTCTTTCTTGAGTCCAGGCTAATGCATGTAGGTATGTGGCTGGTATTGGCCCACATCTGTTCCCATTGAAATAATGCTTTGGAAATGATTACTTGTAAGGATATTATAGCTGGTGCTATAAAATAAGAAAGTATTTTGAATGGAACTATTCTTGACTGAGATGATCCTTCCCAGGGAGACATAAACATGTGAGAAAGTAACCCTTTAATAGGTTAGCACTATAGAAAACATTAAAAAAAAGGCCAAACCCCCCACCTTAAGAATAATGCTCTGTGCGAAGGAAGGAAATATTTGCTGTGAGTTACTCTCAAGTGAGTAACAGCAAAAACTTCTAATGTCAGCAACAAGAACCAAGTTTTTCCATTTTTACTGTCTCTGTGTATCTCCGTAAGCAATTCCACTTTAGGTTAATGGGAACCATTTAGCAAACTTCTCTGGATTCTGCATTAGGGCTTTTGAGTATAAAGGAAGTAAAAACATGCCCCAGTTTTTAATCTTTTGTTTCTAAGGCCAGTTTCATTTTGATTTTCTGTAGTTATTGTAGAACTCAAAATATCACTTCTATAATTTTTTTCCATATCTATTCAGCATTTGTCAGTTCCTAAGGTAAAATACTTTAAATTCAAATTCTATTCAGTGCTAAGGTATTCTTTTATTAAATTTTTCCTGTCAACAGAGATGGCAATTCATAATTGTTACACTGACTGCCTTTGTCCCCTTTTCACATTACTGGAAATCAGGAGTTAATTCTATTGAAGTTACTGCACTTATTCAGGTCTAAATGTCTAATGTTCTAAGTGAGAAAGAAAAAAGGCCACAAAATCCTTCCTGGAGCAGGATAATGAATATTCAGGAGGCACAACTGATTAATATGCTTCTAACCTCATGTGCTGTCCTGTAAGAACTTGAAAAACAATTGGTCTAAAATGACACTGTTTGACACCCACTCTGTCTCTGGACAGCTGGCAGTTTTATTCTTATAAAGGCAAGGACTCAGTGGATAAAGCCCTAGCCTTTGATCTTCAGAACCACAGTTTAAGAGACAAGGCTGCAAGTTTGGTCATTTGAGCTTAGTCCCGAGTGAACAGTCCACATCACAAAATGATTATACATAATTTGTTACTATTGGCAGTGTCTGTTCAGGAAAGGCCAAGGACTGAGCTAGCATGAAGAATGAATTAGCTCTTACCTTTTACATTTTATTTCCTCCCTCTTTACTGTTGTAATTTTATTATCCTGTCTCTAAAACATTCAGGGGATGAAATTATCATTCATTATAAGTACTAATACTTCCTGAAGATGAACTAAAATAGTCAATTCTTTTTTTATTCTAGGTGCCCCAATCAATGAACATCCCCACCTATCCATGGGTGTTTAATATCCACTCATCACTTCTCTGCCAAGTAGTCAGATGTTTCTGAGTACTTTCCAAAGCTTGTACCATAAAATATCCTATTTAAATTACAGAGGAGAGAGTGAGCTTTCTTATTTGTCAGACAGACTTGCATTTGTATGTGAAGCACTTCATGCTGCAGTGTTCTGTTTTTATAAAATAATATTTCCAAAGGGTTCACAATTTACATATGCTTCTGACCACACTTGTGACAGCTATGTTTGATCAGCAAGATTTCTTAGTGTATTCACTTCCCATTGGAAGCCAGATATATCAGTCTATTCACAGGTATTCACTCTAGGAAAATCATTCAAATCTTGTGCCTCATGGGGTATTGCACACACAATCTCAGTTCGCTTGGAAAGGATTTCGGTTCATGTTGCTCAATGTTTCTGTCAGAAAGAAGGACAAAGTAAGGTAAACTGAAAGAAGCCAGCAACTGAGCTGTTTCTGATGCTGAAAGACATTGTACCTGAATGCCAGCTCTAAATTCCAAAAATTACATTTAAGTGATTGGCACACACAATCAAAAATCTCTAGTTCTCTTAAAATCTGAGTCCGTCTCTTGCCCTTTGGGATAACTAATCTTGGGGACACTCAGAACTGTAATTCTGATACTCAACACAGTATCATGGTGATGTAAAAAAGAGGACAAGAGCTGGAAGACAAAATACATCTCCAAAATTTATCTGGTGCACATATCGCCAAAATAATTTAGTGCCAAAATTTATAACTTCCATAGATCTTCCATATTCTTTTCAATCAGACATTTTTGTTCTCTAAGAAATAGTGGTTATCTCCCTAGGGAGGACAAGTACAGTCAAAGCCAAAACTAAGATGGTGAGCATGGTGGTCTTCATGCCTGGAAAAGGGTAACTGTGGTTAGAGGATGGAAGAAATGCTATCTGCTGACACCATAACCTATATCTCGTATGCAAAATCCATGGCTGTGCACCATTTCAGATGTATTTCTTCCCAGTGTCAGTGAATAGAACTCCCCTCCCATTCACTCTTCTCTAAAGTCTCAGCCTAGCTCAGGTGGTAAGTAAAAGTGTTTCCAACAGAAATCAATAATTTCTCCTTTTGTCCCAGAAAACAAGACATTCACTTCCTATTCCTTAAAGATAGTCAGTGAATGAACTTTTAAGTTTTATCTATGACAGCATTTTAAACTCTATTTTTCCTAAAGGCTGCCTGTTACAAAATCATTTCAGTTTGTTTGATAACTGGTTAACTGTTCAAAGAAATGAAAGTTTGCACAAAAAAATTCATCTCTTATTAGAAAGAGCTTAACACACAATAAAATATAAAGTTTGAGTGCTGTTTTCTGGTTGATCCTATGCAAGCTTAGTTTTTAAAGGTATGTCCATGTAGACATGGCAATATTTCTCAGAGGTTCTTCTAAATAGCTTGTTACTAGCCATGTCACACAAAGCTTGATATTGTAGCATAGTGACATTTCTGTATCTACCATGAATTATAGCATTGAGCATTTCAGCTTTAGTCATTTAAAAATCCACTAGCTAGAAGGTCCCTGCACTTAAACTGTCTTTTTTAGCATCTGAATTGCATAATCCCTATTTGTGGTGATTTTTTCTAGACAACAAACTTCGTGCTCAATTCCTGTGGGCAGGATTAATGGTAGAGTTTAAAGGACAAGCTGTGTGATCTATCAAAAAGTGTGCATGCTGGGATCTTAGAAAAACATGACCACATTTTGTGTATTACTGTCAATTGTGGTGGCAAAAGGGTTGGATTGCTGCAGGGTTAGAAAACTGGTAAGACTGAGTTATATATTGAATGCTGACTGTGGGTATTATATGGTAAAAACATTGAAGAAATAATCTATATTGCAAGGAAATCACAATGCAGCACAACATCAGCTAAGTAGTTCACAAAGCCACATTCAGAAACAGTGGAACTCCACTGACATTCTTGCAATAGTTACTGGTATAAATTTGGTTGATGCATAGTAGTCCATCTGGTGTTTAACCAAGTTTGTGTGAGCTATGGTCTTGCTCAGGTAATTTTTTTCTCCTGTTATACTAGGAGAAGTGCATGCTAAGTAAGAGATAAGTGGGTAAGAAGAGAGGTTAGGAATGGTGTGGGAGAAGTCATGAAGATAAAATACCATACATGTCTCAACAGCAAACCTTCCTGTTGATTAAGAAGTGGCACTGATGGTATCCTTGCTTTAATGAGACTTCAAGATGAGTGATGTACATACCAATTCTTTTGTTTTTCAGCTCTTTGGCAACAGAATAGCATAGTAGTGAAGTTCTTTAACTTGCACTGTTTATTGAATATTCAGTGCATTTTTTTAGTGTCTGACACATACTGTTAATTTGGGAGTTGTGTCTGTCCTGCAAGGGACATGACAAACACTGTACATCTCCCTCTATTGTTTGCTTTGCTTTCAGTTTTTCCATTTCAACAATCTTTTAGTAAAGTCTTCATTGTTGGGGTTTTTTTCTGATTATGTCACTCTTTTCTACTAATTTCTGACTACCTTTACTAATCAGATGAACATGGTTTTGTTCCCTTATTATTCTTTCTCTTATACAATACTATAACTGTTCATTAAGCCTTCCCCTCATTGTTTATTGGCCTCATTGCAGACTGCTTTGTTAAACATTCTGCCACAATCTGAGTTTTTACTCATTGCCTAATCCTATATGTTTACTACAGCAAATTGTTTAATAAATCTGTCAGAATATATGTCTGTGAGGGAATACTCACATGTAAGCACAATGAAACAGACATAAGGCACAAGGAAAAGCAGTGAAATGTTACTTTTTTTTGGTTGCACCTATGCATTTTTGAGGAGTGAAACAATTCTCCATTTAGCAATTATTTCCTTGACAAAGGAAATCTCCATATGATTTCCATCCCTACCTGCTACAAAGAGCTTCTCCTCTCTTCTGATATGTTGTTGCAGGTAAATTCTGGTGTTACAAATTCAAAGATTCTAAGTGGTGTAATTATAAGGATTTTTCTCAATCCAGTTAGAAAAGGAGTGAATCTCAAGTAGATTTTTTGTAAAAAGCTAATCTTTTCCATTATGACGATGGCAGCAGATGGAATTTTAATTTTAAAGACATAAGTAATATCACATATGTAGGTATGTGTTTTAATGCTATGAAAACTTCTCACAAGCATACATATTTTTAGCCTCAAAATAGCTCTGTAAAGGAAGAAAATACTGGGTTTGTGTTTACGGGTAATTATTGAGACACAGAAGAATAAATTCACCTTCAGAGATTATTTTTCAGACTAAGTTCTCTAATTCCCACTTACCCAAGGTGGTTTAGAAACAGGTTTCTTTTCAGAGATTCTTATAATTTGTATATTATCTCACATTCAGCCTAGCGCTTCTTACAGAGAAAATAACAGTAACAGAATTTCCCACTCCTATTTTTAAAATAAAGCTATTCAGCAATTATGTTGTATTTTTCTGCTTGTTTTGAAATCAGAAGCCAAATGAGAAGACAGTAAGAGAACTTTGAATGTACTGTCCCTATGTTGTGTCTTCATGATAATAGTATTGTTTCCCATGCCATCACTCAGTCATTCAAGTTATTATTCCTGAAATAGTCAAGTCATCAAGAGCCTGCGTTAGAATTAGATTTGACAGAGTAAGCCTCAGTCAGAGAGACAATCAATGAAAGGTGGATGCATTTTTGGGATGCCTCTGCATCTGCTGGGTTGCTGTGTTTTGGATATTGTGCCACAATGATTCATGCAGTAAACTATGATTATATTTCTCTTTTATCTTGGCGCCTAAATGCCCAAGCAGTTGGTACCTGTTTGGAGACTCAATTACAGTGTTGTTTCCTGCTTAGTGCCTTGCAGGTTTAGAGGTTGGTTTTATGGTCTGTGGCCAGGATACCAGACTTGAATATTTCCTTAACACCTCATTGTATAGTCCATAAAATTGCTGCCTGGTTTACTTATACAAGTGCATTTAAACTGTGATTGCATTATTATTTTGATATCAAGCAAACATTTCACAGATGAAAAGGACTGAACCAAGCTTTACAGTCTGAAGGCAGAATAACAATAATTAATGCTTCTATTACTCTGTTTAAACAGAATATATATTAAGCAGAAGACAGGTAATTAATCCTGCTTGAAAGAAAATACGCTACTCATCACTCATTTATGAATTCTTCAGTCTCTCCATAAAAGCAGTATCTCAAAGAAAGGTAAAATACCTTACGTGCAATAACAGGCTAGGTCCTCCAGTTCCTATTTAGATGAAATTCCTGAGAGTATATTTTTTAGGGATTAGAGGATCAGGCCTGAAGAGCAGCATTAGCTCAGTGAGGACTGAACCTACATTTATAAAGCTGGGTGACATTTTTCCTATTGTCAGGCATGGTAAAGAAGTTTTATCTCAAACCAGAATGTTAAACCATACTATGGTATTTTTCCAACATCTGCATAAACTTGACAATGTATTTCTTAATTGTTAATACAGAAATCTGTTCACATTAGTTAAAAAATTGCAGATCGTTGCTAGTAGAATGCATTGTATTGTAGCTTAAATATTTTGATGTTTTGCATTTGAGTTCATGGACATAGTTTTATTATACTTGGTGCTAGAACAGTATTTACAGATTTTTTAAAGATGTTCTTTCTACAATAAATCTCATATTAAATATTGTCCTTTTATTCTCACTAAATATGAAATATTCTGACAGTCTGTAAAAAGCTAGTTATTTAGAAGTTTACAATTCCTTTTCTTTTACAGGCATGTTTGAAACATTATATAAACACTTATTTCCTTGTGAATCATTAATGTTTTAGGGTATTTCTTTTCCCTCCTAGAAAAACTATATCTGGGGATTAACAGGATTGTTCACTGGAATTCACGTGGAAGCATAACTGCAGTAGCTGAGAAATGATCATGTTTCCTTTTAGTTCTCAGCAAGAGTAATTGAATGTTGAATATCTTACTAAACGCTGGACTGTGACAGTGTGTTAACACTCCGACTATCTCCTAACAGCAGGGCAATTATTTGCTGAGTGGGATTTTTATAAATCCCCTGGCAGTAGTATGTCCTGATAATTATGATGAAGTGCACTGGTCAGTGTTGATTCAGCAATCCCATCTCTAGCAAATATTTCATTCACAGCTCTCCTTCATGCTTTTACTTTTATGGCTTTTAAAGATCTCTTACCTCTCATCTCAGCTTGCTTAGGTTTTCTTACAAATTACAATGGAGCAAGAAAGGATTTTCAAGTTAAGTCCCTATTTTGTTGAAGTATTTTCTTGCTCATTTAACTCCTCATTAAAAGACCAAAGTGAGAAAGTAGCACTTTATTTAGGTTCTTATTGTGATAACCACTTGCACAAGCTTCCTCCCTCAAAACTGTTTTTTTCAAGATGAAATTAGTGTTAAATGAAACATTTATATTCATGATATATGTTGATTATTTCAGAGTGGATATGAAAAATTAATTAAAATACAGCATACCTTTATTTTTGCTTAGTTAAATTACAGTAAAAATATGTAAATATATTAGAATACACTTTCTATTGACTTGAGGCTTACAATTTATCTCCAGCTCAACTTTGTCAGTTTTTAATTTTACATATGTGTAATTATTTGTGGCACAGTAGCTATGCTGTATCTTAGAACATATTTGGTTCGCAATTTTTTACATAAACTTAAAAAGCTCAGCCAAGATGTAGGAAAGAAGACTAAGAAATAATTAATTTATAAATAAAAATTGCAGAATCTAAACTTCTCAGGATTTATGATACCACTTGGGGTCACCTATCTTTTCTGAGGAACTGTCTGGCTTAATCAACACAGCCTTGTCTTTCCCTTTCTACCTGCACTTTTTTCTTTCTTTTCTTCTTTCCTTCTTTCTATTTCTTTTGCTGCTGCCTTACTTCATAGTTTAGGTTTCAAGGCAACTCCTTAGTAATTTTTTTTCTTTTATTCTGAAAAAAATTAATTAAGACAGGAAAGAAGTTAACTCTTTCTCTCTGTATTGAAATGATAAACAGGAAAAGACAAAAATGGATATTCTTTAGCACTGAGTAAATACAGCATTAGTGGAAGCTGTGGAAGCAATTCAGACTATAAAAACCCCAAATCTTTTCTTTGCTAACGTTCATTAAATTAATGTTTGTTTCCCTATGATTTTTTCTTTCTCTATATGTGACCATTAATTATAAAGATAAGAAAATGATTGGGAGGAAACTAGATGATAGAGTGTTAGAAATGCAAAATGATTCAAAATATTAATGTAATGCTAAGGATGACTGGGTAACAAATGGTACATTTGCCAGTATGCTTGACCTGACACAATTAATATTCCAAGTCATGCTTGGGTTTCCATGATGGAAAGTCTGAGGCAGAGAATTCTAGGGGAAAATATATCTATTGTATAACTCATTTCTCTCTCTCTCTTTTTTTTTCCAATTTTTTTTTTTTTTTTTTTTCCTGACGAGTCAGAACCATAGTCTTAAAAAAAATGTATCTCTGCTTTCACACCTCATTTGCCATATTCACTACTGGGCCACCGTTCACCAGAAGGGCCTGATGTAAGGAGGTCAGTAAGAAGCTATTAGCAGAGTCCCCTCCTGAGATTTCCTTGGTCTTATTAAGGTGGAAGTTAGCATGACAGTACTGCAAATAACCCAGTTGTAAGTTTTTTAACAGTTAGCACAGATTTCCCCATAGTGTTTGTCACTTTAGAAAATTGTTCCTGGAAATGAAGTCCTGAAAGCTGGCTTTGACAGAGTCCCTTCTTAGTGTTGAAGAGCACAGGTACAAAAAATGTGTCATTCTCCCTGCAGAGCAGAGGTACTTTTTATAATCGACGATGATATTTTGTAGTGTTACATATTTTCTTATGGAGTAAAAGTGGGGAAAATATTGAAATCATAATATGGAGTAATATCCAAGACAGATACTTTTCTACCATTGAAAAAGCAGTATTAAGTACAATGATTTTGTAGTTGAGAGAATATTGTATTAAAGTAGGGAAAAAATGTAGTAATGCTTTTAATACATTGTACTTGTCTCAAGAAGATATGCAAATATATTAAGTACCAAAGGCTTTGATCCCCCAAATTCTTAGATTTCTGTAGATTGCCAGCTCCCTGCAGAGGAGAGAGTGAATAGGGCATTCATCATCACACTGCACAGTGCAAGAAATTCCAAAAACAAGACCAAAATTTGTAGAGCTATTTTAAAAAAAGAAGGGAAGCAATTTTTCCAGAGATTGATCTGAACTGGAAAGTAGAATCAAACTCATCCCCTTGTCTCTCCTACCAAACTTTACCAATTTTAAATCTAGGCCTAACCTTACCACAAACCTTGGGGAATTTAGAGTAAATTAGTATTAATTTTATCTGTCTAGATACTAACTCTGTTGATTGCTCTGCCATGTGTCTTGTTGAATACTTGAACATATATAATTAAAATGTAAAGTAATTAGCAAGGATTGCTTGAAAAATCATTATTTAAATATAATCAGTTTTGACCCAGATCTTACAAGGAGTTTCATCATTTTTTAGAAGCAAAAACTTCTAAAGTGTCCAGCTGGCCTCCCTAAACTCCAAATCCATTTTCATAGTTGGTATAGTATCTGTATGCATTTAACCTGACAGTATGTAAAAAAAGAGCAACAAAAGATGACTCTTTGTTAAGACACCTTTTCAGCAATAATAAATCAAAAGACACTGAATCAATGGATTTCCACATCTATTATAGCTAATTTTGGTTTCATTAAAAGTGCTAAAAGCCAATTCTTTAAGTGCACCTGGAGATATTCCATAGCATTTCACAGTGTTTGAACCTTTTATGAACTATAGTTTTTTTGTTACTGCCAAACATTTAATCAAAGAAGCACAAAGTAGAATATGTACAGTATTTTAATAGAGATTGCAAAATGCAGTTTCAGAAAGCCATTTTACTCATGGAGACGCTTACACTATCTCTCAGTGTGACTAAAAGAAGTGCCCAGGTAGCACATCAATTTAAAGTTATTCTTGCATTTAATTCTTCAGAGAAAAAGCATTTAAATTATCTCAGATATTATATTTTTCCACTTTGGAGAAAGAAAACCCAAACCCCAAACCTGTGCTATGTAGATTGAAATAATCTAATATTTTTTTTTATTAAAAAAAATGAAAATATTTCCTTCTCAATTTGCTCTTCAGCATTTTTTTTTAAAAATTTTTTAAGAAAAGGCTTAAAAAGGGATGTAAATTTTGGGCAGATACAGCCCTGATCAGAATTTGCTACTGATCAACAAATCCATGTCTGCCAGCTTTAGAAAGTTGTTATTATGCCTTGGTGTTTTCTTCTGGCTCACCCTGATTCTCAGTGATGCGCATGGAGATGCTTTTCTTCTGGAAAACATTTACATTTTCAGTGCCATTATTACTTTCTATAAAATATGTGTTTCACAGACCTACCATGAGAGCAGTATCTCTCACCCAGTTGGGAACTTCTGCACGCTTGTGGCATGGCTAGAACACAATCTCCACAGCTGAGTACGGATGGGGCAGGAAGGGGTGGAAAAATGAAGCAACAATCCAATGAGCAGTTCAGTGAAATATGTGACAAAGGTAGTTACAGGCTATTACTTGGATATTTACTGTCATCAACATAGTGAAAGCAAAAAATTAATTGGTCAGAATGTAGGCAGATCCAAAGGCTGTGATAGGACTAATGAGTGAAGAGATATTAGGACAGTGGCATAGAGATTTTGCGTATCTCCAGCAAGGGATCTAATTTGCATGAATCTAATGTATTCCATTTGTATTCCATTTGTATTGATTGTGGCATTTTATATTTGAGAGAACTTGTGTAACAAGTATATGGTGTGAATGCATTCAATAATTGTGGGAGAGTGCAATAAATTCCAAGGCAAGATGTGGAACTTGTCTTTATGCAGCACTTACAGGTCACCAAGTGTTCACAAGCAAAACTCTACTGGGTTGATAAGGAAATTGCAATATAACAATGCATAAAGTACTACAAAAATAATAACAGCACGAGGAGAATCTGTAACTTTATGAGATGTTTATGTGAGTAAGAGCCAGGCTTGCAGAACCAAAGATTAAGTTGCAGCTGGACTTTGCAGATCATAGAGATGGACCTGGAATTCCACATTCACTCTAGTGATTCTGCTTGCCTGCTGTTTGAAGCATGGATCCCTGCCATTCTAATTTGGCATCCTGAAGAGCTGGAGGAACAACCAGTGGCTGTTTGGCATACGTTTCTACCATTTACCTCTATTCGTGCCTTCTTTCCCACTGTACATTTAGTCCATTAGTGAAATTATTTGTAGGGTTTGCACTAAGAGGAGAACATATAACAGAGGAACAAAATAAATTGTCATTAGATCCATATCACTTAGAGAGTTGAAGAATGTAGTCCATAAAATTTTGAACACCCTGACAGTGTTTTGAATAAGCTGCCATCTCTGAATACTTTTGTCCATTAGACAGTATGTTTTATATGTGCCTTATTTAATTGTTTTGACACAAGGAACTGGAACTTCCCAGTAGGATATGTTAATGAAAAATGCATTAGAGCTAATTGGGGAGTGTTCAATCCTCTCAGCCCCAAGAGTTTAATACTTTGTGGGCAGGCTGATGCCCTACATAGTTTTCTCACGGGTCCTCAGTAGTGTTCCAAAGGAGCAATACAAGATTTTAAACATTTACTCTTTTCCTTAACTTCCCTGCATCTTGAAACTGATTTATTTTCCTACTATTTTTATTCAAGATTTATTAGTAATTAGAATTATAATAAAAGCAAAGGACAATATATTTTAACTGAGCAAGTCTACTTTAAAAGTTTTAGTATACCGTTGTGGAAAATATAATTATCTTTAAAGAAACTCAGTAGCTTTAAATTAATTTTTGTGTATTTTAATCATACATTATATGTTTTATAGGAAATTTAGTGGCTTTGTGCAATATGGAATAGGAATTCTCATATTTAACAGTTCATAATTAATTCAGTAAACTCGCATATGTCTATTTGGGAATTGTTTATATACAACTGATAAAATCCCTACATATATAGGTATGATTGGGGAACAGTCTGTCACATAATTGTGACTGTCCAGATACTCACAGATCGTTAATGATGTAGATTACTGGAACAGAATTTGAAATGTGTGTTTTATATTAGTAATTGTTATATTGTATTACACTAGTGATACAATTAGTAATGTAAAAAAAAAGAAATATCAAATTCAGTGACAAATGAACCTTTCCATTTTTGTCACAATTTAGAAATCATTGTGCTAAATTTTTGTTTTTCACATGTTTTATGCCATTAAGACCAAACACATTGTAATAGTTATTCAGGAACTTATTGTGGCTATTCTGTTGGGAAAAAAGCAATTACTGGGTTTTGGTATTCCATAAATTCTCTTTGTTTCTCCTTAACTAATGACTGTTTTACTTTTAAAAGTGCTGCAGGTGCTACTGTCTGACTTTGTTCCTAGTGTATGTAGAAATTTAAATGAGTTGAAGTCAAAGATAATCCCATCTTCTGCTCAGATTCCAGGCATCTACAATTCACCATTCAGAAAATCCCCAGATCCAATGGAACTGCTGCTACGGAAGTCAAAGCCACTGACCCACAGAAAACAGCAAGTGAAGAGTCCCTTTGCCTATGGGCTCAATGACTGGCCAACTTGTAAAAAGCCTCCAGCTTTCGTCACAGAACTGCCTCTGCTACCTACTGACAGACAGAAACCTCAGGTAACAATTTCCAGTGACTCTGAGGCAGCTTTTGCTCACATCTTTTATCATAGTCACAGAATATCTCAAGTTGGATCACCAGGTCTGAAAATCCATTTTGTGGATTCTTTTTTAAATATAAAACTAGTGCTTGCATTTAAGATATAAAGTCTTAAACACAGATTTGACTTAAGGAAAAAGAAATCTATGTGTTATGTAAAAACAGGGAAATATGGTTCTTTATATATTGTTTTTGTCCTTTTGGGATAAAAGCGTAATTTATGATGTTTCCAAGGTATGACCAAATATAACAGAGTATCAATATTATGATTCATTATAGCTAGAAATACTAATTTACAATCTTAAATCAATTTAAAAAGGAGAAATGAAAGGTGGTAGGACAAATTAAGTAGTTGTGATAACTTTCTCCTCTGTTTGCAATTGTTTTCCATATGAAGACTGAGGCATCCTCTCAGTTCAGAATAGTTCCTTCCCTCCCGTGTCCAATAGGTGTGTGCCAGCTGTAATTGCAGCTATTTCTACATGTTGTGCTCCATCATAGCGAAGTTGCCCAGCTTCCATTCTCAACCACGATGGTCTCAATTTTAATTTCAGTTGATGTCACCATATGTTGCAGGTAGATTTTTTTCTTTTTTGTAATGTAATGGACATCTGTGAGGCAGTGCACCAGTGAATGGTTCACAAGATGGCAAAACAGCTTTTGCCACGTTATTATCAAAACTTGCTGGGAATGTGACCAATATATACAGCAGAAAACCTTTTAAGACCTTTGTGTTCCACACTTGATGACAGTGACATTTAGCTTTTGCCAGTCTGTGCCTGATAACCTTTACTTTTGGGATAGGAATATTCTGTCTTTCCCTCTATTCTGAAGAATTTTTTAGTTTGCCCAATCTAGTGAATCTTCTGTTTAGCTCACACATACACTTTCCATCTGGTTTCACTTCGAGTGACACAACCTCTTCAGAACCTCTGACATTTTTCCTTTTTGTACTTCATTCTATATTTAAATTTCCTTCCCTGTGTCTTGCTTAGAAAGGCAATGCTTCTAAATGAGTCCTTCTTAGTAACTTTGAGTGAAGCTATCACCTATCTGCAGACATGTAGCAACTTGAGCAATAAGCAATGTATGTATATCTTTAATGGTGTTTTACTCGAATCAGTATCACTCAACAACTCTCTGAAAGGAGGTTGTAGTCACATGGGGGTTGGTCTCTTTTCTCAGGCAACCAGTGACAGGACAGGAGGACATAACATCAAACTATTCCAGGGATGTTCAGGTTGGACATCAGGAAGGATTTTTTCACTGAAAGGGTGGTCAGGTATTGGAACAGGCTGCCCAGGGAGCTGGTGGAGTCACCATCCCTGGAAATGTTCAAGAAATGATCACACATAGTACTTAGTGCTATGGTTTAGTTGACAAGGTTGTGTCTGGTCAAAGATTGGACTCAGTGATCTTGGAGGTCTTTTCCAACCTTTTTGATTCTATGATTTTAAGAAGGTGCAGGCCTGTGAGAACACCTCTGGAGAAACAGAGGTGAGCCCACTGCTTCTAACAGTAAGAATCAACTTCAGGGCATTTCCCCACATTTGTCCTTCCCTCCTTGTGTTCTCCCTACCTTGACTGCTTGAGCTTCCTCATAGAACGACCTCATTGACTCACATTAGAATTGAGACAAAGAGTGAGCCAACAAGCAGTTTGGGTGATCAGGGAGTTTGCAGTTGACATAAACACGACATTATAGCTTTACCTTCTGGGACCAAGGGGGCTATGACAGTCCTTGAGCAGGATATGACTGGTTGCATTGTCTCTCAGGAGATAAGAAAGATTTTGCCTTGTGGACATGGTGCAGGAATCGGGCTTTTAAATAAATAAGGAACTCACAGTTCTTCCATTGTTAAGGTGCTCTTGCAAAACTGGTTTACTGTATACAAAGTATCTTACAAGCTTCTGCTTGGATTTGGAATATTTTATAGACCTTTCTAAGTTCAGACTCATGCACAGCAGTCATGCACAGATAGCCTTTTAGAACAAAACAGAAGAGTTCTGTTTATTTTCTGCACCTCAAAGAGGGAATTTACTATATAATACTTTAATCCTTTCAGCACCCTGGGATGTACACTGTGGGGTAAATTTTCAAAGCACAGCGCGTGGATTTAGCTGCCCGACTCTTATTGATGTTAATGGGAGTCACACGGCTAAATCCCTGCACAACACTTTGACAATTTAGGGTTGTATGTCTAAGAAAAAGGACACTGGTTTGAGCTGATGAAACAGCTGGAAAGGAAAACCCATCAGAACACACCATCCTGAAAGTTGTCTGGTGTGACAATAACAAATTTAATTACTAGATATACTTGTGTCCTAGTTCTTTGTGGTAACACTTTTTGGCACCAAGCTTCTTTTTCTAATATCTGTCTGGCTCACTGTGAGCCACTTGTTACTTTCTTTCAGGTATCTAAAATTTTTATTGCCCATAGGTTTGGATATTTTATATGAGGATGTCAATTACATATGTTTAAAAGAAAAAAAATTGACTATCTTTCAGTTTTCTCTTACGGAAGTGGATATTTAGCATTTAATAGGTAAGCTCGGTGTGTGTAAGATAGCGTGTTTAAAAGAAAGGTTTTAATGATGCTTATACATAGTTAGATCTATCATTTTTATTACTGAGTTAACTAGAATTACAGTTTGATAGAAACACGGATAATGCTAAAATTAGTCATCTATTCTTTAAAAGGTATTAATAACAGAATGCACACTACCATTTAGATTTTTTGCATGCTATTATCTGTTGTGGAATAGGGACAGTGAGGAATGCATAATTTCATTCAGATTGTATTTTTTATCATGAGTTTCTGATGTTATGGTAAAGTACCAAGAATGCTGATCTGCTAGCCTTTATTTGGCAAACCAGTGGGTATCAAGAAGATTTATGCTACTCAGTACAAATTCCAAACATAGAGCGTAGAGCTGTGTGAGTTTCCTTCAGTGTAAAAATTGTTGGTTGATTCCTTCTCTTCCCTTCCTAGCTTGACCTCCCCAGGAAGATTTCCATTTTGAAGCAGGATGCCCGAAATGCTTGCAAGCATTGTCAATTTGAAAAATTTTTAAGCACCATTCTACCACAGTTTCCACAAGTCTTGATCTTGTAAAATGGAAATAGACACATGGGTGTTTTAGAGGTCTTCATTTAAGATACGTTCCTGAGGTCCATATTACTAAGTAAATTTCTTCAAATACATGACTCAGAGGAATGGAAAAATCTCCAGGGAATGCTCAGAATTTTCTTAGTAGTCTGATATATATACCCTGCTTTCCTTAATGATGACACAGCCATGTTTTGATGGACCTTTGCTTAGTTACATCCTTTCCCCCTCTCCTTCTATTAGTAGTTGTAATTTTATTTGAACTATAGACTCATATAGGATTTTTTATGTATCTAACTCCTAGTTAGGTCTCAAAAATTAAAGATGGGGAAAACCCCTTGCTTGGATATCTGATTTGGCTCTTATCCTGGAGGAATATGAGTCAATGTTTTCCAATGAAGAAAAAATACGATATTCTGAAAGACTACTTTTAAAAGCAAACATATCTTGGTATTATTTGGTAGTGTACTTTTCTTTCTTCCTTCCTCCATATATCCACTTAATGCAAACATCTTGTAACAGCATATTCATTTTATTATAAATTTTAAATGTTTTGATGACTTGATCATCAGGTTATGTATTACTAGAGCATTGTTGACTAGTTTTAATGACCTGTTCTAATATTGATTATTTTCTCATGGGTGGTAACACTTTTCATTCTGTTTTTAAAGACTTCTGTTTTCTTTTTAATTGAACATAGTTTTTTACTCAGACTTAGAAAACAGAAGAAAGAAAATACCTACAAGAAGTGTAAATATGCATATTTGCTTACTGGGACCTTTAAAAAGATCTCCAAACCTTGGTGCTGTGCCTTTAAAAAGTAAAGTTCCAATAAAAATCCATTAACTACTTTCAAATATAGCAATCCTCCTGTCCAGCTGTGAAAAGTACTAGATGATACTTATTTGCCATTTGTGTTATTTACGGTCCATGACTTTTATGGTAACTGGTTCCTATTATTGGTTTCTATTAATGTAAAACATAAGTGAACATAAATGAGGCGTGAATCATTTCTTTTTATTAGCCCCACAGTCTTCACTCAGTGCTTGCAGTAACTCCAGCTGTGACTTGTTAGTGATAACCTATTTAAAGAAGGATGTCTTTAAGAAGAAAGGCTGTGATTAGGATTCTTTGTCTGTTTAGAGTTCCAAAAGGTTTCACTAGTTCATTGCAAGATCAACACTGATGAAAATAAAAATTAATTAGTAATACTTCTAAGTCCAGGGTTGCCATTAAACTGTCCTGAGTGGCACATGCACTAATTATATTCCAGGTAAGTTCTTAAGAGTTAATACTGAAAGTGAGACATATAGGATATGTCACTTCAGCAGCACAGGAGAGGACTTCCTGCTGCTATTTATCCACGTTGTTAAATGGTAGATACTGATACAATTGGTTATTAAACAATATACTCTGGAGAAAAAAAAAGACACATGTATTTTTTAACAATAACAAAGCTCATGTGAAATTAGACTTTCTGAAAATGGACTGTATGCCTATACTGCTGAAGTCATGAGTCTGAATTCTGTTAGAAGAATTGTATCTTAAGTCATGCATTAAGTTCCCTTCTAGGTAGCTTTATAGTTACATTGAAAAGAGCATGTTCTTTAAGGTTTATTCTACGCAAAGTAAAATACTTAAATTTTCTATGTAAGAAGAATTTATAGTTCATGCTGGTTTTTTATTTCACCACTATTGTTTTCTAAGGAAAAATTAAGTTTTCCTAATCAGTTCTAACAATATATTTTTTAAAATACTACGTATTTACTGGTAGTTAAGTAAACTTGGAGTGCACATTTCTCACTCTCTTTGAAACTTTAGAGTTTGTTATCAACCTTTATGTTATTTGTAAGTCTCTACCAAAACGAGCTGCTTTATTTATTTTGGAAGAAGAGTCTTGCTACACTTCCCAAACATTCTGTATCTGTTTCCACAGTGATGTGCCATGAATAAAAGAGGGAAAGAAAAGGGCTGTAACCCCCAAATAAAACATTAACATTATCCTACACTTTTCAGGGGCCTTTCCGCAATCCTGCTGAAGTGGTGCGGCAGCGCTACAAGCCTTTGGAGCCAACCCTGCGGGTAGCAGAATCAAGCAATTCACCACCAGCCAAGGCCAGAGGGGAATGGAGAAATCCCATACATGACAATGAGTAAGTTTTTTGGTTTTTCTTATATTGTTATGAGTGTTTTCTTCATTCCATCGCTTTCAGAAACCTTTCATGCCTGACAAAATGAAATGTCAAACCTGACAGCTTGCTAGAAAACATTTTATGTATATACTTCTAAATTCTGTGTCCTTAGATTATAAACTGCTGGGGGCAGAGACCCTATCTTTTAATTGTGTGACATGTGCCGTCCATATCTATGAATCTGTAGAAGAACATGTAATAATAATAATATGTGATGCAACAGATGGCTTTAATGGGAAATAAGAAAACAAATGCAAATTCTGTCTTGCCACATGCACCTTGCCAAAGAAAAAATACTGTTTGAGTTTTCATGTTCTGGGAGCTTACTGGTTATGGGAGGAAAAAATGGTGTTGCATGCCAATGAGACTTGTTTTCTCTCCCAGAAGAGTACCACGGCTCACTTGGAAGCGGAGGGAGCATATGTTGCACGTTAGAACATGATACAAAAACTGGAATCATCTTTGAAGAAGTTTGATTTCCTAAGCCATAGCATCTGTAATAGTGTCAGACAGGCCAGTTCTTTTCCATAAAATCTCAAATACAGTCATAATCTATCGCAAAGGATTAAGGCATCTGAGCCAATAGATCTAAGGGTATTGCCAAAATATTTCCTTCTTTTTGTTTTTTTTTTTTAACACAATGGACTGTTAAACTCTGTTTTATCCTATCATAACAAAAGCCTGCTAAGTCACCTTCTCTGTCTTTGTAGTTAACTAGAAAAAGAATTATGTTTTGTCACCTTTTTCCTTGAATTCACTGCTCTTAGCAATCCTTTGACCCTTCAATACCAGAATTTGAGAGAGAAGGAAAACACTTTTCCTCATGAGCAGCCTGTGATCCACTGTTTCACTGGCACATGATGTTTTGCTATCTTTGATCTGTTTCATGCTTTTTTATCAGTGCCATATTGCTATGTGTCAGCTTCAGGACTGGGACAAGAGTGCCAGAATCAATTGTGTTTACATGGTTTAGCTTCTATGTTTTCATTGTTGGACCATTTCCCCTTATTTAATATTAATAGTGTCTTTGAATGAAAATTCTATTCAAAACCAATTTTGAAATTAAAAAAAAATATTTTAGACTACTTCTTCACTTTTGGACCATGTTTTTGGTGGTCTTTTTTTTTTTAAATTTAGTTAGATATAGCACTTTTTATTCCTTCATACCAAAATCATTACTGAGTTCACTTACAAGTACAAATACACTTCCCTTTTCTATTCCTCTCTGTATTCTTTCATGTACTGGTGTGAGGAGGAAGCAGCTTAACTTTCACATCTCACCTTAAATTCGTGCTTTTTTTCTTTTCATTTTTTTAATCTAACTTCTGCTGGTGAAATTTAAAAGAACCCCTATCAGTAGGTAGTAATTAATATTCTATCTCTCATTTAAAGTGTTTTCTTCACTGAATTAGTTTTGGTTGATGCATTACAACTAAGGATAAATGATGTCCTTCGTTTATAGGCATGACTACATTGCCCAGTCTTTATTTGATGAAGTTTACCCCAGACATCACTGTGTCAACAGTTTCAGAAGGTCAGACCTTGTAATAAATATTTCACTGACTCTTCAGTGAGGGAATTGTGAAAATTTGGTCTTGTACAGTTTAAATTTGGAGCCTCCACCTTTGGTAGATATTATTTGATATGGAGTCTTTATTTAACTTACGGGTAAGGAAACATTTAGTGCCATCCTTAATGCACAGAAGCAATGTCCTAACAATCAATGATTCTCAGCTTCATGCACACTAAATGCAGAGTGTATTATACATTTTCAGGCTGTGATCATTCCATTTGTGCTTCTTATTCAACCAAGCATGCGAGGGTCACATCTGTAACCTTGAAAAGGTGATGACAGAGCTGCAGGTCATTGCCAGGACTAACACTCACTAGTAATGCTGCAGCTGCTGTGTGGGATGTTGGTCTCCAGGGAGGAGCCAGCAAAGGGTTACTCAGATTCTACAGTAGTTTTTTTCTCAGCAGTGTCTATTATGAATTGACAAATTTCTGTCTCTTGCTATGTAATTGTGTACTTTGGGACTTTATTTCTTCCTGGTAGTGCTTCCTATGCTGATTATTCTTCTGTTTTAGAAAATAAGGAGAGAATGAGCAGCAGAAGTATGCGGCATTTGATGAGAAAGCTTGTGTTTGCGTGAAATGACAGACTGAATCCTTGATATGTATATTTCCAGAGTGAGTATTGTGTGGTGTCTTTTGAGACTGAAAGATTGTTGGCGTGGACCTGAAATTTTCAACAACATTCAGAATTCCCACACACTTCTAATTATCAGGATTCTTTAAAGTGGTTGTTGACAGGATGATAGGATGAGTGTTGCAAGCTCTGCGAAAGTTCTTACTTTTGATAAAATGCAGAAAAAATTTGGAAAAGCTGTGAGAGAGTTTGAGGCAGGCAGAAACAGTACAAATGAAACCAAAACAGAATACTATGCTTACTTAAAGCAACTGCTGGAATTTCCTATTCTGTAATGAAAGAGCAACTGGGTAATCCAGCCTAATAAGAATGATTCCTTTTTCTCATGTAATTGAAGCTGTTACTACCTTATTGTGCTATTTTTCATACAAATGAAGTGATTTCCCCCTCCACTTGGATAGGAATGACAATTGCATTCCTTTGGGATGGCCACTTAATATAGTGTCTAGTCTGAGACACCAACTGCTGGATCCAGCAGATTTAGACGAAGCATAGAAAGTTCTTTCCTCAGTTGCGTGCAGCTGCCTGCTGGCCTGATTTTCCAGAGAACAAAAATGTCAATTATTTTCATTAACTTTGATGAAATCTGTCTCTCATAATATGCCTCATACTTCAAAGTATACTATTAAACATCTTTATGAAGTCAGCAAACATCAGAACGAGATGCAGTGTGGTGATAGCAATAGTGTAAGGCTTTGGTTTCTATTGTAGTCTTCTGGCGTGACATCAGAAACATCATCTCAGCTTCTGGCTATGTCTGTGCTCAGTGCTGTGCTGGAGATGCACAGCCTGGTCCTGGTCACACTGGTTCACTCTTTTTTGCACCCCCTGCCTCTCCCATGCTGTGTGATTACTGCAGCACCCAGATCCTCATGGGCTTATTCTCAACAAGATTGTGCTTTTCTTTATGAGCAGCTGTGGTGCTGCCGTGCTACCCTGTGCTGGGCATGACAGGTACACTTGCAGAGAAATCAGTGACCTAAATAAACTCTGTACTTGGAGAGCATCGATGTTATGAGCTGCCTGTTGGTAATGGTAAGAAAACTTAAAATGCAAGTTGCTTTAAGATTTAGGATTTTAAAAAATCCTTTAATTTCTAGAGTTATAAAATCTTTTACTGTATTTCTGACTTAGCTGCAGTGAAAATGGCTACTACATTTTATGTCATACAAATACAACACATCTGAAAACTTTTTTCAAATTATACTTAGTTTGTCATATGCTTTGCAACTTCAGCAATTTGCATATTTTCCAGACTGTTATTGTATTATGATAAACAGGGATTATCATATATTTTCAGATAATGTTTTCTTAACAATTCAACTTCTATTTGTAACTCTTCCATTTATTTTAATTACTAGCACAGTGTGCAACATTTATTAATCAGCAGAGTCTTTTTAAGTTAAAATACTAAATTAGCTAACCCCATTAACACAGAATACTCCAAACAAGCAGTAATAGGAGAGGTAGTTACTGTGCAAATCGTATTATACATGCGGGTGCTCTAGGGCACAGTTAAGCATGATTACCCTCTTTTGATCCAGTATTCCTCTGCTTCTTCCAGCTAATTTCCACTGGAAATTTGCGAAGTAGCGCCTTCATTTTTCCATCTTAATTTTTCTAATGAAGTTCTGGTACTTTATAACACTGGGGATGCAGATAATAAGTCTGTGTATAATTAAGAAGTTCCGGAATTTGCTGCAGAAGAGATCTCTTTTACTTCCTACAAGAACTAGGCTGTGCTTTTATTTGCCACTTTACATTATCACAGACAGGGGTTAAATAAAAATGGCCAGAGGATTTTTAGATTTACTGATGTTACAATCAAAGTGATTGATACTTTTTCAATAAACCGTGTATTTAGTATATTACCAGAAACAATATTTGTACTAATGCACCCGAGTAGGTTTCTCATGGCAAAAATAGTGCACTAAAGATAAGGGGGCTAGATATGTTAAGTAAAATATTCCATCTTTATTCTTGTATCTAACACTTTGATTTTAATATACATGCATTATAAACTAAATAATGTCTGCCCTGCTGCAGTTGTTTTGCTATGGAAAACCATTATGCTTCCTTCTCAGTTCCCCAAGTGAAAAGATACACACTGTTGGATTTGATGAAAAAATTGCTTTAGGTTTAATCCAAATTTGAAAGCTTAAAATTAATGTCGTTTTTTATTAAAGAAAAAAAAGATAAAATATTCACAGATTCCTGATAGAGAAGCATGGCTTGTTTGGAGCTAATTGTTCATGGAGTTCTTCAAAGTGAGATAAAATTGTCTTATTTGAATTAAATCAATTGAATTGCTATTGCATAAAAATACTTTAGATAAAAATTTAACAATGTCATTGAGTTAATATTTTGCTGGCATCTTTTCTACTAAATAACAAAGATGTAAGGTACATACAAATAGGAAAATTTGAAAAAACACATAAGCAGTACTTGGGGTTTTATATTTCTTACTGTGTCCTTGCAGTGCCGCATGCATGGAAGTCCAGCAGTATATCTGGCAGTTCTTTCTCAGAAGCCTGGGTATGTTTTGAAGCATTTCTGGGATCAGGATTACCTGCTCCCTCTGGTAGACTGCTGGGATTTTGCCTCTTGGGCAGGTTCAGAGAACACACTGAAGGACCACTCTGTTTTTTTGTTGTCATTTAAACGTCAAGAAAAGGTCACTGCCTCTGTCCTGTGTCCTGTTGGTAGGTACCATATAACATTGGGACACTGCTGCCCAGCAGTCAGTGATGGACCTGGGAAATTCTACTTCCTGCTTGTGCTGCTGTGCTCCTCTCACACTGCCACAGACACTAGAAACCAGCTCCTGCTGCTGTTTTTCTGTCATCTCTGCCAATCCAATTGGAAAACCTTCAGCATGTAAAAGCCTCTTCCATCTCCTGTCAAAATAGTGAGAGAGATTGCAATAAAAGAGACAGAATAGAGGGAAGAAATAGTAGGTGAGGAATGCAGGAACAAAAGTCATGGAGGGGGAGTGTAAACATGTGAGGGGAAAAAGGATTGGAAAGATGAAATTAATAGTTGAGGGAAGGTATAAGACAGGATGAGAGGAGAGATAAAGCAATTTTTGTTTTTGCTAGCAACAAATATCTAGTGCGTCTTTGAAATTTAAATACACACCACTAGCAGCTGTCAGGTCCTGGTCTGGCTACTAAGCAAAGGCTTCTAGGTCTTTTTATGCTAGTTAGGTTCAGTATAGCGGGGTCCTGGCAGCAGTGCAGCTGGCCTTCATCATCGGTGACATAGCCACCCTTGGTCCTTCTCAGGTTATGTATGAGTGAGTAATACAGCCATTTGTAGATTTCCATTTTTGGTTCCAACCCTTTCCCCATTTTGAATGTATTCTTTGGCATATCTCTCATTCAGGCTGACATGAAATGATTTTTCATTTTTCAATATATTTCTTTAGGGAAAGTTCACCTTCTGTTAAATCATCATCTTTTGGGAAGTCTCAGCTTATACTGACTTTCCTAGAGCACAGTAAAACATCAATACAGAATTTAATTCTTCTTTGATTGGTACCTCTGTCTCTGTCATGCTTATTGAAAGCCTTTAAGAATTTCTGAATTTACACTGAAATCACAGGGAAAAGCTGAAAATTAGATGTGGGAAAAATGAGTGAATGTTTTGAATTCTAAACCGTTGAAATCTAAACTTGTACAGTTGATAATGGTATCCTATCATTGTCTGAATTTAATTTTCTTCTTCCATCACTGTCTTCTGTCACTTTCAGAGCACATACTGTCGATAATTTTGGGAAAAGCTGTGTCAGGTGTATACAAAGAGCTATAGAACATAATACCATTACTGAAGTGTTCTGCAGTGCTATTACTTCTTACTATTATTGTTGGTTGGGGGGTATAATGGCTTTTGTATTGCTCCCATTAATTTGGTTACCCTACTTAACATGAAAAATTGTTGTAATTTTTTAATTACTTATTCACATAATGAAAATTCTCACTTACTTTAAACAGCCACTGAATTTACAAGCATATCATCCTTTCTTGTAGTTACAGCATCATCACTGTAAGGATCTGCCCCCTGACTCTGAGAGCAGAACTGTAAACAGAAGAAAAAGCTTCTACTTGATACCATTATACCCTATTATATTTTTGTTCTTTCATTTAAATTTAAGTATTTGTCATTGTCCAGTGTTCTTCCTCAAAACTTCATAGCTGATACAAGTTTTTTTACTCAGCCATACACATACATTCCAAGCTATATGGCACATATTCCAGCTAATGATCTTAGAGGAGATATACAGCAGAGTGCAGATCACTTTTGTGCTTAACTACATGTAGAACATACTGCTAGTTGTGTCTTGAAGTGTTAATTTTGGGTTGGCTTTTTTTTTTGGAATCATAGTAGAACCTACATGACTCTCAGTATTTTTTTGCCAAAAAGACAAAGATTAACTGATCCACAGTAAAATCAAAACCTCTGTCTAGAAAATTTTAAAGGGAAAACTTATAATAATTTACTTCTACTTCACTCAAGATTTTTTAATCATTCTATGTGTAAATTTTACAGATATGGTGTTCATATTAAATTATGAATGCTGTGGCTTAACTAAATTCTGTGCATATATGGACAAATCCCTAAACTTCAAGCCTTGTCTTCTCAGCTATCCAATCCCCTGAGAAAGCCAATTTTCTTTCATGTCTGAAGAAAAGAAAAATGTCCTATTAAAATGCAATTCAGAAGTGATAAAATCTGCAAGTGGAGCAGCCGGCTCACAGCACCTTCGATGTATTCTCTGGGACACTGGGGCCACATTAATTTTTGTGTGTGTGTGATGTCCATCCCATGTGCAAATTAGCATTACAAGTACCCTAATCTGTCTTGTGTGAGGGTGTCCTTTCCCATGGGGATACACATGCTACTATAGCTTTTTATTATTTAAAACTCTGCTAACTCAGGGTTTTTCTTTCACTAACTTTACATGACATTTGTTTGTGGCACGTGATAGGAGAAGTTGATACAGCTGGAAAGATTCTAAAACAATTTCTTGTTGGAAAGAAGGTGGAAAGAAAGAAAAATAATTTAAGAAAACACTCAAACAGTTGCTCATAAATCAGTTAGTCAAAATAAATAATTTTCTGCATCTGTATCAGCTGAGAGACAAGGAAGGATATTTTAATCCTCATCTTTATCAAAATCTTGTTTGCCTAACTCTTATAGGGACTCTGATTCTGAAAAGCTTTCAGCTAGGGGAGGGTTCTAATTAACTGTATGGCAGTTAAAAGTGATGTTTTAGACTTCTGAAGCATGTATTTCTAATTCTACTGAGTAATATTTTTTCCTGCACTTCTAGAATAAAGAATGCATGTTGATTTATTTCAGAATACCAGCAACGATAAGATTAATTCCCAATGTTTTACTTTATAGTAAAATGTACTTACTTGCTCTCATGACTCTCTTGGAAACTGAAATAGATGGAACTAAGGCACGTTTGTAGGGTGTCTTGCAGATCTTTTCTATATAAGATGTTTTTCACCTTCCTCCATACAGTGTGCTGTGGAACCTACCCAGAAAACCTGTGGCTGTCCATGACAGTTAGGGACATCCATCTGACAACCCCTTCCAGCAGGTAGCTGGAGCTTCACTGCTTGCTGGCACTATGTAAGCAGCAAGTCCATCATCATTATGACCAAAAATGAAAGAATCTGGCTCAAAAAGGTTGCTGATTAGGACATAATTATAACTTAAGAGTAAGGTACACAGTCTGTGAATTCTGAAGAAACAACTTCTCTGGTTTGTGGTTTAGCATTACACGCAAGTTTCTGCTCTTTTAAAAGAGATTATGGTTTATTTAGCTTTGGTTGTCAGACATCAAAGGATGCCTATCTCCATAGGTGGTCTCTATCCTTGTGCATGGGCAGTTCCTGCTCCTGACAGCTGGCACAGGCTGCACTGCCTGCCAAGACCTGAGGTATCAACATGCACATCCCAGCAAAGAGAACCCTGATCATCCTGTACTTCCCACCAGTTGTTAGTGCAGATACAGACAAAGTAATAATCTACTAATGCAAGTGAACCAAGTTAGATCCTTGTGCACAAAGTCTTCATTTTATCCTGTTGAAACTTACTATCTCTTTGCTCCAAGTTTAATCTGAAAGAAGCTGCAGGAGAAATTGCAGTAATCCTCTCACAATACTGAGGGGGAGCATTAAGAAGGTAGTGAAAAATAGCAGGAACATGTGTCCATGTCATCTCCTGCAGCATTGCTATCCATTATTTACATCAATCCTGTGGCGTCTAGAGAAGAGCATAACTGATTTTAAAATATTCTTGAATTTCAGATTTCTGCCGTTTTCGTCGTACCATAAAAATGATGAAAAGTATGAGCCATTACTTCATAGGTCAGGCAAATATGGCCAAGAAGCTTATGGAACTAAACATTTCAGAGAAGTGTGTCCTAAGAAGTGGATAGCAGACAAGGTAAGTCACTGCAAAAATCAAGGATTTATTTACTTTTTTAGATTGCTATTTTATTAGAACTAAGTGAATTTCAGTATGATCCAGAGATCATGGAATCCAATGGGATTCTTTCTAGCATGTTATAAAATCACATAGTTAGAGCTGTGATGAGATGTCAGATTTCCTTGACTCTCTGGTAAATCCAGTTTGAGGAAATTCAACACCTTAGGTCCTACAAGATCAGGATTTAAGACCCTGATTAAGTAAAGCTTCAGTTATATGCATTTTGCTAAGTTTCATTCTGTTTGTATTGCCTTTTCTGATTTAAGAGAGGTTGTATATTTACTCTTGCACATTAAGATAAACTTTCAAGAAATTATAGCAAAAACTGATAAAAGCAACACAATACTTTACTGCTTAAATTTTTTTGAAAAATCTTAAAACTAGTGAATAGCTGTTTTTTATTTTAAGATCACCTCATTAAATTGCCTGCTTTGTCAGGAGCATCTCATAAATTTCTGGTTTTGTAGTGTTGCCTGAGGTAATTTTTCTCAGTTACATGAGTTTGTGTAGTGTTTTCATTACTTCTATTTGTATCTTAATCACATTAAAATTTCTGAGTACAGAAAAGATAATGGACTTTGGCTCTGTGCTGCACTCTCTATCAATATAGTTAGGGGACTGGAGCATTTTTTGTAGGAGGAGAGGATGAGACAGCTAGAGCAGTTCAGTCTGAAGACAAGAAGGCACAGGGGAGATATTACTAAGGTGCATAAACACCTGATAGAAGTGAAGGAAGAATAGGCAGCCAAACTTCTCTCAGATTCTGTAGCGTGCAGTGACAGGACAAGAGTCAATGAACTCAAGGGAAGCTCATGAAACTCCATCTGAACACAAGAAAACACTTTCGTTTTCCTTCTTTTTCTGTGAGGGTGACAGAGGACAGGCACAGGTTGCCCAAAGAGGTTGTAGAATCTCTGTCCTTGGATATACCCATGGTCTAGGCAACCTGCTCTAGCTGAGCACAGGGGTTGTAGGGGTGATCTCAGGAGATCTCTTCCTACCTAAACAATTCTGGGATTTTGTAAGATACGATAAATTACTTCCCTGAAATCAGGTTAACCTTTGTAAATATACAGCAAGTTCCAAGGCACCTTAGTTTGAGAAGGAGCATTTTTAAAAATATTTTCCTCAAAACTTCAAGCTTTAAAAATGAGCTCAGAGTAAAATTTTGGTATTTCAACGTGCATTAATTATATCTCCTTACAAATAAAACATTAACAATCAAACAAAAAGGTCTGAATTTGTCTTTCAAAAGCAATGAGTGGAAGATATGACTGGCTGAAGTCCCACAGCATAAGTATGATATACAGAAAGGACCTAAATGTCTTATTTCTGGTACTTATCTTGTCCTGTAAAGACTTGGTTTTCCAGTTCTTAGCAGTTCTTGCTCAGGCTCAGATGATGATATCAAAAATCTAAGGATATTTATACTGTATATCATATCACACATATATAAACTATGGGTTTAGCTGAAAAAAACTCACTTTACTTGTGATCTTGGATAGTTATTAGCCTAAATCTCTGGAGGTGAATAGCTGTATACATTAACCCAACATGACACAGAGCCTTCCAACCCCAATTCTAAATCAATATGAAGCTTCCATTAGGAGCCGCTTACCCCAACAGAGAGATAAGAGGAGAAAAGGGCCATTTATGACATATCTACTGCTTTAATGAGTCATTATTATCAGGAAAAAAAACCAAAAAGAACCACAAAACCTTAAGCTCCTCACTGCAATTTAATGGAAAAAGGCCTGTAGGCAGGTGTGAGGTCATAATTTCATAACTGTTAAATTTGATAGAACTCTGTCACTTTCTCATTTCTAAGCTCTATGAAAACTTTGAATATAGCAGTGCTATGAACAAAATTATCCTGCTCTAATAAATCACAAGACTAAAGGGTGTGTAACAAAATATTAGAAAAAAAAAATCAGATTTTTTCTTAATAGTTTGTCTGCTGAACACAACCCTCCTTTGAGTCGCCCATGAGGTTGTATCTCTGTGGATGCAACTTCTATTACAACATGAATGGCTGATAACACTGCCATGATCTCAACTGAGTTTCTGACAGTCTTATGCTAAACAAATTCAGTGTACTGTTGCTGGTAAGACTGTGTAAGTCCTTTCAAGGAGTCAGGTCAGTGGTCAGTGGATCAGTGACCCCTCTGAGCTGCTGAGGTATTATTTGATGTTAGCTGATACTAGCTGGCTTTTTTTCATATTATGTATAAAAAAGTTTCCTTGTGTGTGTGTGCACGAGTATGTCCTAGTTGTATTTTCCTGAGGTTTTCATGTGTTTATTACTATGCAATTTAATTCAAGTCACAAAAAGATTAGTATGTAAATTATATAATTACTTTAGAAGCAAAATGAACAACAATGAAAAATATTACCTTGTTACATTTCTTCTGGAAAATGAAAGGGTATTAGCATAGACTTCCTCTAAACATAATAATTACCATATCTATGTGAGGAAAAGTTAATAGTTCGTTTTTCATCTAGTTATAATCTGAAAATTTTTATCTCACTCTGTTTACATTTCAAAGAAGTTTGAGTTAAGGGAAAAAGTGTTCTGTTCTAATTCTTCATTATAAACAAACAAGGAAGGGAAATACTATACCTTTAGTGAAACTGAACCTAGTCAGTTTGCTCAGTAAATCAGTATAAAACATAAAAATGCTTGCACATTTTACATTATATATCTGAATACATTGGAATGCCTTTGATAGAATTTATGTGAGAAGTTTCAATATAAAAAATTTACTAGTCACTAGGAATTTAATATACAATGATAGGTTCCAATGTAGATGGACAGTCAAGGGATCAAATACACTAACTATAGCCTTTCAGCTGTCAAAACACTCACATATGTTCATATTTGCTGAGGCAGAAATGATAGCTTACAGTCTTTAATCTGTATTGGAATTAGTTTGCATATGCATTTTAGAAAACTGACTTTAATGACAGCATTTAATGTTTTCTTATTCGTAAAATTCAGGAAGTGATAGTTTAAGATGTTCCATTCTGATAGAATCTTCCCTCTGATGCCTTATTATAGGTGAATTACTGTACAACTGAACCACGGTTTCATTATTTGCACAGGCATTTTGGCCCTAAACAGGATTTTATTATCTACAACGCATAAAAATACCCAGAAGCAAAGAATCAATTTAGAGAACCTAAGCATATTGCACAGAACATAAAGTTGACCTTTACCGTCTACAGCTTTTGGAATGGAGTGGGATGTGGAACACATCGTAGGTTTAATGTGGCACAACGCTGTCTGCAGAAACTTGGGTGGGACTGTGACTGCCTGCCCATTGCACCCGATGATTGAATCTGCTGTCACCAGCATCCTGATAATAATGAACATTCAGCTTAACGACCGTGATTATGATTATCATAATTGATGTGCAAGTGCAGTGTGTGGGGATCATTACAGCTGAACTGTACAGCAGAGAAACATGCCTTAGTTATAGATAATTTTACTTTTATGCATTGATTGAGATAAAATATGCCTTTCAAGTTCAACGGGCCAGCTTGATATAATTTTAGTAAGATTTCTACATGTATGAATTGATGTTCATGAGCTTCCTGCAAAACAGTCATTCTAGCTGTTTGTTTTGAGTTGTTTCATTCCATTAATAATGGGAAATAATTAAATAATTAGATGTTGTCTAGTGGAAATCACTTATAGAGTACTGCCAGTGTTAATCAAATATCAACATCAAATAATTATGATTATCATGGCCTTGCCTGGGCTAAGAAAAATAGCCCTTCTGATTCACCACCAACACAATTCTACTTTTGGTGGAGCAGTAGAAATAGGGCTGTGGTCAACCCTGCTGGCATTTTCACACTGTACTGTGTAGCCATTAAGCAGGCAATAGTTGTTCCATCTATAAATTATATCACTTCCATCTTTGTCACCAGAGGCAGAGAATTAAAGGCTCAGATTCAGCCAGTGTAGATAAAGGCACAATTAACAGCTTCAGTCGATTTTGTTGAGCAGTGATTGCCTTCAACTGCGATTGCACGAAGTTGCTGAAGTAGTTAATTAAATCATGACACATATAACAGATAAACACAAATATGAGTGTATATTTCAAGCCAGAGTTTATATAAAGAATGTTACATTATAAGTATAATGAAAAATATATAGTTTCATTGCTTTACACCAGGCATAAATTTGGCTCTTTGTCCAAGAACTGACAGATTTTCAATCTGGGTTAATAGAGAAAACAGATGATGGAAAAAATTCTTGTGGAGAGGGAAAGTGATTTTTTCTGTTTGAAAATTAGTTTTATCTCTTGTAGGGCCACCACATACAACAGTCATGGCTAGTGGATGATGTCATTATGAGGCAGAATTTTTGATACACTATTTGTGCTTTCCCATCCCTGACTATACGACTATACTGAAATTTACTTAAATTCCACCCCAACTCCATTTTTGTAACGTTCTAGTGATTTGACTTTAGAATAGGTATAATCTGTGTGAAGCTTTAATTTTTTTCTTGCTCAGACTGTGACTTCATTTTTGTTAAACAATTTGATTGTTTTCATTTTAATTAGGAAAAAAGATTATCCAAGAACATTTTTTAGTACAATGTAATACTGGCTAATGAAAGTGCATCTGAACTGTCAGCTTTATTACCTTTTAAAACTTTAAAGGCCATATTTACCAGTGTGCTTTGTGACAGAAGTTACTAATGTGCATGAGAAGAGCTAGCACATATTTTGAATATCAGATTCCTAGTTCCCCAATCCAAAGTCAGTGTGTTCTCGCAGGCAATGCAGAGCTTACACAATGTGGCAGCCAGAAGGGAATTATTAGATGAACTGTAAGGGTTTGCTTGTTCCAGCACCGGTTTCCTCATGAGCCATGTCAGGGATAATAAGGGTTGTTGCCAAAGTGGGATGCAGTCCAGCGATCCCCGGCCAATGACGTGGCTCCTGTATGGTTATTACTGCTGGCATGACTTGATATATCTACTCAGATGCTTCAAATGGACCCTTAGTTTGAGTTATCAACTATCTGCTTCCAACAAAGCACTGCTTTCTCTCACTTTTTTTGCTATCCTGAGTCCTGCATCAAACCAAATCATTTAAATCCAAGGATCTGCTCCTACAACAATACATCCTGTACTATTCACAAAAACTCTGTCTTTTGTACCCTGCAACACATATTTTCTGCTCTCAGAAGAACCAGTTGGAATCAGAATGCTGCTGCATCTTCACATGAAAATCAACCAGAGTGATTCCCTGCCTCCACACAGGGTGATTCCCACAGCAGCATTACTCTTCAGAGCTATGAGCTCCTTGGAGCTCAGGTGTTTGGCTACCTGGTTAGACAGTACAGAAAAAGAGCAATGTTGCCTAATTTAATATCACAGAACAACTTAATAAGCAGGTGGTCTCTGAAACTGGGTAACAAAAAGTATCTTTAAGTCACTTTTGCAACTTCTACTTCTGATCTCTTTCTCTATTTTTCAGTAAATGTCATAATGTACTGTAGCGAAGGAAAGGTATTAAGGAAAGCAGGAGTGTGCCATGTCCAAAAAATGGGAACACCAAACATTACCTCTCATTCACAGGACTAGAATGAAATATCTCTTATTATAAGATGCACCCATTCAGTCTTCCAGGAAAGCAAATGACAATTCCAACTATTGACAATTTTTAATGATCTTTCCGGGTTCTTTATGACTGTGTCTTAATTACAGCAATACACTTTGTTATGAAGATCGCTTTCAGTGCTCCCACTGGAAAGGTTCTTGAGCTGTATATTGTTTCCTTTGAGAAATCCTTAAGATCACCACTGTTAAGTTGCCTTGGAAAAATGCTATGCTTGATATACGATTATTGAGGATTATTAAACATAAGTGAGATTTCAAATTATTTTCTTAGTTGTAGAAAGAGGGTAAACACCATGAAGCAAATTAAAAAACATGCAAAATGTATCCTTGGCTACTGTTTATCTAAGTGGAGAAAAGAATCTGTGGATAACTGGAAGGCTGAAAAAACTTTCTAGTGGAGGTTAGTGATGAGTTACAGGGTCTGATTTTGAAGGAATGCTACAAAGTAATGTCTGAGAAGAGTCAAACTATTCAATTATTTGCATAAGAAGAGATACTGTCACCACTACTCAAATCAAATCCATTCTAGTGGTTATTTGTAAGGGTTTGTGGGCAACTAGTTGAATATTTTATAAAACCTGATTTTCAGGTCTGTAATTTCTCAGCAGGAAAATGCAGTCCCTTGATGATGATCCAAGGCTTTGAAGAATAAATTGATTCGAAAGAGAAAATTAGATGGCACTTATTATACTGTCTAACTAGCAATCCCGTGTCATTTGTCTGCTGGATGATAAATGTCTTGCTTTGCCTATCTTCCTCATTTAATAATGTAACTTGCATCTTAGTGGTATAGAAGAAAACCTTGCTTTTTTAGTAAGAGTTAACTTTAACCAGTATTTCTCTGAGGGAGATGTATATATGTTTAAGCTTTCTAAATAATGCCCATTGTACACATTGCTTAAACATTTTAAAGCATCTTATTTAATCAGAAACACTTTCAAAATAGAGTATCTTGCCCAATTTCTTCAGTACATGCTTAGAGTACATTACAGTAACTTGTGGCACAGTTTTAAATTGGAAAAAAAATCAGTTAATCTAGAAACAGTAGATACTGGAGTTACACCTAATTTATTTTGTTTATGTTAGTTTTAGGCATTGACTATTTTGATATGATTTTCTTTGTTGGAATTCAAAATCCATACACTAAACCAGGAAATCCCTGGCCTTGCCTAGTCAGTTTTGGATAGGCTATTCAGTATTCTTGGAATTAAGTAGAATTTTTTATATGTATGTCAAACATAATGTATTTCAACTCAATTCAATTTGCCACAATATTGAATTAAAAAGGCTATATTTCGAAGTCACTTGAAATTCTTTATGGAACTTATCTGCAAAAGCAAGCTACTTACTATTTGATAATACTCACCAAGACCTTGTTTGTGCTTGTTAAATAGAGTTGAAATTAAAGTAACCGAAAGCTTTTCACAATCCTCTGAGAATTACATGGGCCATACAACTGTTGAAACCTGCAGGTTTGAGAGCTGGTCCTGAGCCCTAGCATACTTGAGATATATCCATGGAGTTAGGCTAATTGGCATCAGGTAAGGATCTGGCCCGTAATGAATATCAGCAATATGTAAATACATGCCACTCAGACAGAATGTTCTAGGAAAAATGGTGTTACCTATTTTCTCAGAAAAATAGACTTTTTTAATCTCGTCTTTAAATGTGCATTGCTGGTGAGTTTGCAAAATTGAGGTCTAAGATCAGAGACACATATTTTGATGACTTTCTTGCAACAGATACACTTAGAACTACAGACTTGTATCTTGAAATGATGTCTGAGATAGAGATTTTGTTACACTGACTCATTATGATTGTATAGTTTTATAATTTAAATGCTAATAATATCCATAGGTGTTCTGGAAGAATTTTAAGATATTATGCCAGGTATGAGCCCAAGTTGAAAGAAAGGCTGTAAGTTTGGGAGGTTTTTTGTTTGTTTTGATGCTCTCTCCAGAGAGCAAATGTACATTATTCTCAGAGCTTCATTGCAGAAAAATTAATTTCAGAGAAACTTACATTCCTTGAATAGGAAAAACCTCAGTAAAAGCTTTGTGCAGTTATGTTGGAGTGAATGAGACATGGAAAGTAGTACAGACTGCTTGTTGTCTTAATGGTTTGACATAAGTTTCTACTACTTCTTTCTTTAAAATTTATATTATGAATCAATTCTGAACTCATTTGACCCATTTTAAATCACATTATGATATTCACTTTGGAATACAGTACACTGTTTATTCATTTAATGCAATGAAGAGCTGGTCTCAACATGCCCTTTACAAACTCAGGATAAAAGGATGTTCCACCATGATATACTATATTATTTCTTCTCTTACAGTTTTTGTTGATCTCAGCATAATACTTTAGAGAAACTGAAAGGCATATCCACATAAGGAGTGTTTTTATGAGTAGCTGTATTGCCATGTGTTAATGTTCTAGAATAAAAGGTATGGAATTATTCAGGACTAACCTTTGCACTTCAAATTCAGACTTCACTTCCATATAAATAACTTTACAAGCTTTGATGAGTTAATGTATAGTGGTAACCACACCTCAGGTAGAGGGGATAGGGTATAAAGACTGAAGCACACAGTACCAGTTTCACAACTCTATTGGTTTTGTTTCTCATAACGAGACTATTTGAGAAGGAATTTACATTTTGACTGCAATAATAGGAACTAATAACATTCCTGGCTTGTAGCTTTGAGACATGTCAGGATTTCTCACCTGTAGTCATATGAAGGAATGGCAGCATATGTGGTAAGTGCTTATCATTGCCAACCAAACACCCTGCCCTTTTAAAGAATAACTTGTTAGGTATGAGAGTCTCAAACGCAGGGGGGGAAAAAGGAAAAAGAGAAACAATAAAACATTGCACATTAACAGACTTTGTACACTAATGCAAAGCTGCTTGATTGAGCAGTGTAGTGTCAACCATGTCTTTCTTCTAATGCTAAAAGTAATGCACATAGACAGAGTGACAATCAGAGTACAGCCTCCCATCAGCTGTAATTAATCTTTTAGTTAACAGAGACTAGAAAAGCTTCTCATCAGCCTCTTCTGAAGTCTGAGGCACCCTGTTTTTTGATGTTTGCATTCTGAGTAAAATTGTCCCCACCAGTTCTAACAAATTGAAACACCAGGCTAATTATGGCAGCTAATGAAGTGTGTGGAATGGTCACAGCTTGTCGTGAAACTGTTCCTTCAGCTCAGATTAGAGTTTCATCAATCACTTTTTTAAACTGATCCAGAATTGCTTCTGCCCAGTGCTTGGCATTTTTAATGCTGTTTCTGTAATTGGTTTTTTCCCCAAAGCTTAGGCTATTTTTTGAAATATTACGTTCTCAGGACAGGACTTACAAACTCCAGTTTATAAAAAAACATTTCATTATTGCCTCTATCAGCTGATCAAGTGCTAGAAAGCTAATAAAAGAAGCAGAAATATAAAATTTGATATATTGTTTTTAATCCAGCTAAAGGTAGCAATAAAGCATATACACATATATGTATAGTAATCATTATTACTGTGGGCTGGATGTACACTGCAATCTCATGAGACATGGTTTGTGGGCTGGATGGTTTAAATCCCACTGAAAGACCTAAATGAAATGAATGACTTCGTCTTAGTTTATTTCCTAGTGGATTGTGGTCTTCCATATATCACTCAAAGAGTTTGACATGATTTGTAGTTTTTGCAGATGCCCAAGCCTTTGGCAAAAGGAAGACCAAAATGTGTTGCTATTTAAAGAATTTCCACACTTCAGTTCAAATCTGAAGTCCTCAGAGAAGTATGGGAAACTTTACAGTATAACTTGTATTGCTACTACACTGTCAATGAATAAATTAGCATATAAAACATTGTAAAAATTCCCAGTTCCTCTTCATTTATAAGATATAATCATACTCAGCTATACATTGAAAGTTCTGTATAGACATTAAAGGTGTAGATGTTAAAGTCTCAGGCTAAATTCTTTCCTCAATGTGGCCAACAGAGTGTTGAATTTAGTTCAGAAGTTGTCCAACTGAAAAATGAAATAAACTTTTGCTTATGGACTACCATAGAATATTGCAGCACAAGTTGTTGCATTTAGTATATACATAACATGTATTCATATCAGAACCAATGCAGCATGGTTTTAGTTTTTGAATTAGTCAGCAATCTATTTTTAAAATTTGTGCTAGTACATGTAATCCATATAATTTTTCTGAACAGTGTTGAATCTGAAACAATGTTTGGCTATAAATACCAGCTGTTCTTTTCCCCAAAGCGTCTAATCAGCAGGTTTGTCAGAACTGACTTTGTGCCAATGCCAAAACAAATCTGTGGCACCTGAGTGAGTAATCACTGTAGCTGAAGCTATTCCTGAACTGTATCGAAGAACTGGCAGATTTACACAGAAGAAAAAGTGCCATTGAAAACATGACATATAAAGAAGATATGTTATCATGTATGCGTAAAGACAGAAAAAATAGCAATAGGTATTAGTCTAAAAGCTTTTGTTCCTTTTTTATTGATAATTGAGAACACTTGTAAACACTGAATGGGAGATGAGTAGTTTCTCTAGTGTTAGCCCCATCTGCAAAGTAAGCTGCCTGCAAAATTAGAAAATATTCCTGTTTGATCATTTTTGTCTCTTCTGAAGGTAGCATATATTTCTGGCAGAGGAAAGCTGGTTTTCTCTTTAGCTTTCATCAGTGCCAGGGCACATTGCTGACTCATGTTTAGCCAGCTGCCCACAAGGACCACCAGGTCCTCCTCTGCAGAGCTGCTGCCCAGCCCGTCAGTCTCCAGCCTGCTTTGCTTCTGGGGCGAATCTTTGCCATTCCTCCAGCCTGTCTGCATCACTCTGAGTGATAGCCCCTGAGTGTCTCCATGGTACCCATTACTTTGGTGTTCTCCAGGAACCTGAGCAGAGTGCCTTCCATCTCCACCTCCAGGTCTCTAAGGAAGATATTAAGATAGGCCCCAAGACAGCCCGTGAGGAAATACGTTGGTACCCAGGTTCCAGTTAGATGAGAAGCCATTCATTGCTACCTTTTGAACCTGAGACTCCAGGCAGCTATTACATCTATTAGTCTGCACATCTAGACTATAATTTACCAACTTGGTTGAAAGGATTCTCTGGGAGATTGTGTTGAAAGCCTTGTTAAAGCTCAGCCAGACAGCAGCATCCACAGTTCTCCTTTGATCTATGTATCTAGTCATTTCATCACAAAAAGCAACCAGGTTAGAAAGTGTCATCCAGAACCATGTGAAACCAGATGATATCTAACTGGAGTACTGGTTTTGCTGCATATCAGAAGCCAAATAAGATAAAAAATATTTTCACTTGAGGATTTAAACTCCGATTTTTTCCTCCTTGACTCCTGGTGGCAAGATTTTGGCAACTTAGAGAGACTTGCAACTTGATCTTGGCAGGTTAAACATTTTCTGGCTTTAGTCTTGCAGGTTAAAAGTGGATCTGAGCTTGTCTTGGCAGTGAGCACTTGGCACTGGCTTATTTTCAGCTGGAAAGAGAATGTGATAGTTGAACAGATCAGACAATGAAGGGGCAGCTTACAAATGGCATAAGTCAGGATGTTTATCCCTAGGTGCAGTAGTTTCTCATGCAAATCCTGTTGCTAGCAGAGTGTGTGTGATGGGCGGGACAAGAAGTTGGTTTAAAAATACAAGCACTGTGGTAAAAATATGTCCTTTATTTTTTTCATCAGATGCTTTTTAAGTCTGTGTTTTTCTGTACACAGGAATGCAGTGTTAAGCATAGTTCCACCTCAGATTTAATAACTTCTTTAAAGGGTTGTATATTTCTCATTAGAGTGTTTTCATTCTTGACAATGTTATTTATACATCTTAAATAGATTAAGATGAACTCCTACTCCCCTCTTCAAAAATATTTGGTTAAAATACACTCTAAGAGGTAGGCATTTGCATGACAATAGCAAATAAACATCTCTTGGGATTCTGAATACTTACTGAACTATTTCAACTGCACACTTGTTTTTTAGCCCAGATTCAGTAAAGTTCAAGGGTATCCAAGTATGAAATAGCTTGCGGAGAAATTCACATTGGTTTCTTAATTTAATTTACTTGTAAAAGAAGGCTACATAGTTGAAAAAATAGAGTATTATCTTTGGCAATTTTGGTTCATATACAGACATTCAGAATAGAATTTGGGTGATGTTTCATAACATTGCCTAAAGTATGGTACAGCATGCACTGTAACTTTGTGTGGCAAACTATACTTGTAATATTGATACCAACTCTGAACAGGTCTAAAAGTACCTGAAAAGTGTCTACATCAGGGTGACTTATTCTTCTTCAGTAGATGAGCTTTACACACATAAAGAAATTAATTAACTGAACAGTTATTTATAAGGGAGAATGTATTTCTTCCTAAAGCATTGCAAAGCTAGTCCATGTTTGAGAGGAAGGACCAGACAGTGCCTGGCTTGCAGATCATTAATAAATGGAATAAATGAATGTAGAGGTTACAGCTGGGAATTCCACCCTTCCTTCCCCTTGGGCAACAACAATGACTGCAGGGTACTAAGTAAATGTAACAAATGCAAATTTGGACCACAAATCTTCATTGCTGGTTATATTACACATGACAAAAAGGATAGCCTAGTTTCAGATCCCAGGTTAATTTTACAGAGGCAACACTTACAGGAAAAAGTAATTTACTGGACCAAATCCTTGCCCTTTTTTTTCCCTTTGTCCTTCCTTGCACAAAACTTCCATCAAAGCCCAGAGATAATTTGCCTTTGCTTGTGAGAAAGGACAGTAAGGGTTGACACATTTGTAATCCTTAATGAACACAGCGATCGCAGAATATCTTACTAGTTTAGGAATAGTTGTGCTTTCCTTGTACAATGGCTCAAACTATTGCATTCTGAAGAGCAACATTATTTTCTGTCATGTCATAGCTTCATTTGTGCAGCTATGAAACGCGATACACTTTTGTTCCTTTGTCCAAACTGCTACTAACCATGCAGGAGCTAAAATAGGCTCTTTTCAAGCCTAGAACACATCCTCTCCTACCTTGCACAGGTGATGACAAGCGGTTTTAGAACTTGATTTTTGTCAGTTGTCTCCAACTATCTCCAAAACACAAATTAGCACAATTTAGCTGCTGAGCTATGAAAGGAAACTTCAGTGAGCACAGATTAGTAGCAGAACACTTCTCCAAATACTACAGAAAGGGAGGAATGGAGTTATAATTTCCATGTTAGGCTGTCCCAGGGGAGCACACATCGCTGTGCTGCTCATACTTGACACATCACACAGAAAATATCTAAAACTATGTGATTATCAAGTCAGTGCTTTTTCAAACTCATAAGCCATCATTAGAAATCTTTCGTAACTTCTAGCAAGCTCTGTTTGAGTTTGGTTTCCTCATTTTTAATTCATAAAAGATAAAACATGTAAGAGTCAGTGATAGTTATAAATATCCATGAAAAATTAAGTGTAAAAATAATGACATGTTTGTTACATAAATTAAGTAACAATTAATGTTTTCTCTTTCTGTTTGGAAGATAGGATATTAAAATAGTGTTGTTAAATTTCCTACTGTGAACATAATTTCCTGATTCTTTTCTACAACACATTATCATAATGTCAATAAAAGACTAAAACTAACAAATAGAAAGAAACTTGCCTGATGTATGCGTAACACAGAAGGTTATAAAGTTGTCTTTTATGATGGCTGTACAATATAATTTTATTTTAAGATCTAATAGCAAGTTGATTCAAAGGGTAAGACTTACAAAGTCATTAAAGCAAGTAGAAAATTGCCTTCTACCATAGTCACCCAGTCTTTTTAAATCAAAGAGTTTTATTGTTGGTGGTGATGTTTGCATTTGCAGGAGGTAATTGGGGAATGAGTTAGACATCACACTCAGAGTCCTCAAGCTTGTCTACAAGAACCATAAAATTCACTTGAAAAAAAGAAAAGTCAGTTTAGAAGGCAAATTGCAGAGAATAGAGGGAAACAGAATCATAATGTTTTGACCTCTGCTGTGTCTATCCACAATATGGAGAAGCTACTAAAATATCCTGTGCTTCCATGAAAACTTTATTGCTCCTACCAGAAAGAACAAAATGTAGAGGTTTTCAAATGGGTAGCAGTAGTAGACAGTTGAAGGAGGAGGTACATGTTGGTTCCTTCTCCTCCTCTGCATTGTGCTGGTCAGCTGAATAGAGAAAGGTGCAATTCTACCCCCTTCATCACAGCAGTGGTCCCTTGTCAGCTGTGGGGCAGGGAACTCTGATTAGGCATGCTTTTCCCTGGAAGTCAATACCTCTGTGCTGACACAATGAGATCCAGTCCCTGAGGCATGATCCAGGCTTTTGTTATTATCTCTTATGGGCTGGTTGACCCAATTGGTTTACACATTAGCTTTTCAATTTTATAGCCTTAAGTCATGGAAGACCTCTTCCTACGTTTTGGTTTTTTTCTCCACAGCAGAAAGTAAAACTGGCAGTCTGTGCCCACCAGCCACAAAAACAGAGTTATGCCAAACAACTGTGTCCTGAACTTTATGGCTAATTAGCTGTTGAAGCTGTGCCCAAGAAATAGGTTCTGTTGCCCATGGGAAGAAGTGTGAAGCCACTATTAATGTCCTAGCTCATATCTCTTAGTAAGTCTTATGAGCAGTGCTGCTTAAAGAGACTAAATGTACAACAGGGAATTAAAAATTATAGTACCCCTTTCACTGACTGAAATATTGTAAACTTGTTACACTGGGGCCAGGATTGGTGTCAATGTACTTTGTGTGAAAAGTGCAATAGAAGCATTAGCATTTGACAGCCCTGGTTGAAATAAGTGAAATTAATGGAGCTCTTTTCATATACGACAAGGCCATGGCACCCCTTTCATGCTGCTTACAGACAGAGAAAAGTCAATACTTTTTTATTACTTGATGCTGACCTACATTTTGCACTACAAGTGCCAGGCCCACTAATTGGTTTCAGTTGTGAGAAAAGTTTGCCCCAAAGAAACACTGGAGCAGATAAATCAATCTTTTTTAGGGTAGCTTAGTGGGTTTTGAGCACTTGAAATGACATTTGTGTTGTATTGACAGAATGGGTTGTTACACTCATTTTGTCATGTCAGAAGGCCCTGTACTAGTTGGAAGTATTGTTAACCAGTATTGATAAATTTGCTGAGAATAAAAGTTAGCTGGATCAACATTTTACTTGTCTAAAAGCTTGCTGTTTCTGGTTTGCTTCCTTGTTAGAGACTTCTGTGGCTATTAAAAGGTCAGGAGGCTTACTATGACAGCTCAATTTAAGACTCTAATTTCACTATTACAAGCATTAGGATCATAGGAAACACTTAAATATGACCACTTAGTGTTAAACAGGTGGGGTTGTGGAGTACAGCTCTACAGTGACACTTGGCAGTACTGCCTGGTTTCCAAAGGAGTTGTGCATGTGGGATGTTTCCTGGCTTTGTGGGAAAGCTAGATTGCTCAGTGGCTTACCCTACACTAAGAACGTACCTGCTGCAGGGACATATGTGCAGAATTTCCCACTGCATCCTCTAAAGTCTTGGTGTCCACCTGTGGGGTATTGGTTTCAGAGTATTGTTTCCTGGTTTTACTACTGAGTAGCATGAAGATAGAATTATGATTCCAGCAGCTGTGCTCATTTTTCAGTTATTTCTTCTGCCATTAATTCTTAACAGAATTTATGTTTAGAATGGGTGTTTTATATAGAGAAGAACAGAAGAGACCTAATTCACTACAGGAGCAACAGATACAATTCCAGCACTACAAAAGAATTTTTCTGAGGTCCAAACTTTTCATGGATTGTTGACCTTTCTCACAGCACATGGTGCCATGGTTGCCATAATGCATTTATACATTGTCTTTAGTATTTTTAGATAGACTCAGAAAAGGACTCTGAATATCTGCTCTGAATATCTGCTATTGATGGAATGCTTTACATTACAGAGAATACTTTTCATTATACAATCTATATTTGACACTTCTGCACATGTTGCTTCTACTCACCTATGAAGGAAATCTATATTCGCACAACCTAACACAACTTTAACCTCCATTTATGCAACCAAATCCCTGCTTATTCAGCAAACCCAAATTTTGTCATTACAGAGAAAGAAAAGACTATGCTATACTATAAATCAGATAATGTGAGTTTATTGTATGCTTATTGTTCCAAGTTTATCACATGCATAACAGTTTCATAATTATTATGGACTTCAGAGATTTGATATATGAAATTACCTGAAGTGTGTGTGCAGAAGCTGAGGATAAATGGTAATAATAGTGCTCTCTGCCTTACAATCTGTGAGTAGATATGCTACTGCTGTTTGTCTATTCTTGCTTTGGTCTGAGGCAGCTGACTTTCTACTTCATTACATTTCCAAGAAGATACTCAATTGTAATTCCTATCTCATTTTGAACTACATTTTTATATTACAGGATATTGTAGAGTACTCTCAAAATTGCTTGGAGAGAAACACTGTTAGTACAAATTTGTTTCTAGAATATCACAGAAGGCATTTTCAAAGGCCTCCAAACCAATATGAAGGTCTACAAGGTCTTGTTCATTTGCCAGCGTTTGTACGTGATCTGTATTTATGTAAGTCTGCATAGTCAGATGAAAAATGTCTTTGGAATTTGCTTTAATAACATTCCAAATATAGACTATGTAACCATTTGGCAAGTCTCATTATGACATCAGAGTGCTGATTGAGACAAATCTTTGGTGGCTTTATGCCACCTTTTTTGACTCCATTGTTTCGAGCTGATGAGCTCACAAGCTCAAGTAGTCAAATGTATTGAAAGGGTCCATAGGTTTTGTTAAGCTCTGTCAGTTGAACTTGAGTCACTTAAAATTTACTAGAGTGAAAGGAGTCAAACCTGGACAAGTTTAAAAAGGAAGCATTACAAACAACTTTGTTTGGGAATTTAAAAGTAGGTTGCAGTACTGAGAATTACAGGTCTCCGATGCTGAGAATTATATGACATGATTTAAGAATGCATTGTGGAAAAATTCCATAAAGCTCAGCTCCATGCTCCCGTGATCCTGAGAGTGCAAAACTATAGGGTCAAGCTCACCAATATGTGTGAATTCATACTGGTAAGCCTATTCATTCCAGCTACCAACAGTGAGGAACTGATGGTGAAACTAATTTTGAAGAAGCTAGTTTTTCTCCACTCACAACCTATGTTCTTCAAAAGGATTATTTACATAACTTCATAACTTCTATGCCATGTAGCAAATAGCTTAAATTCAATATGATTCCTATCAGAATCAATGAGCAGTGCATTGCTGGGCTTCCCTGCATGTTTTGAGTTGTCGTTTCACCATCACATTAGATGGACGTGAGAACCTGGCTTCCAATTCCTTTCCCTTTATGCTGCTACAATGGTACAGTAACACAGACTCTCTTCAGTTCTGTGAGGTAGATCTTGCAAGGCCAGGTGGTGTTTTCAGGCCTTACTTTATCTCTCTGTCGAAATCTGGTTAAAATCTTTATCTTCAAATACAGAAACAACAGAAACAATATCTTTTTCCTAAAAACATATTTACATTTTATATTAATTCTAGCATAACATTTATCTAGTATACATTCTTAACTTCTTTGATTAATGTAACTCTAAAGTCAGCATGCTTTTATTTATCCATCAGACTCTGTAATGTTTCCTAAATGTGGTCAAACATAACTGCTGTCGTCATAATCAGAGCCAGTTGTTTAAATGCTCAGTTGTGAGCATCTAGTGGAATAGTTTTAAATAACAAGATAAACAGTACAGCTGCCAAACCAAAGTAATCTTACACTGCAGGGGCGTGTGGCACAGAAAATTTCCTCTTTGTCATTTTGATTTGAGTTTGAAGCTGGACCTGGGCTTAGTTCCAGCTCAAAAACACTGTTCACTTCAAAGGCTCCTAAATCGTCCCAAGGAGGTAATTTTGGCAGCCAATTGTTTTTGTTTGGCCAGGAATCCTAATAGCAAAAGCCGTCTGCTCCAGCAAATGAAGATCTCTATAATGCTCAGCCTTCCCATTCCTGATTTTATCCTGATATGGGGGGTGCACAGGTTTCACTGGTTTCCCTGTCTCACCCAACGCTCACCACTTGTTAAACTGTTCACGATTTGTTAAGCTCTACGTAACTGTCCTGCGCGTTAATTAATAAGAGACTTCCTATGTTAAAAATAATGGATATCGTGTTCTGCTCTGAATTACTGCTTAATCCTAAATTATTGCTGGATTATCTGCTTGCTTTCTCAGCAACTAAAGCTGGTTTGTTGATTTTTCCATTCCCATGAACAGAATTAGTCTGGTTAATTTACTGAATTAAATATAACTAGCTTCACTTTAGAAGAAAACCATTTGCAGTTGTGTTGGAGATACTATAATATTTATTATAATAATTATATGGACAACTTTTCCTGCAGTAAGAAGGTGCTTGTGATGCTGAACAGACACTGAAAATTAGAATATTGTGCCATGCTTAAAGTTTAATATGAAAATAAGCAAGTAGGCTGTTTCTGTTGAATAAGAAATTGGCCAGTCAAAGGCATAGAGAAAGATTAAAAAGTAAATCTTGTGAATCATTTAAGAATGGAATAGTACTCACTTTCACACCACACACAGATTATTTAATTTTGAGTGTATATCTGCCTTGCTATTTTGAGATTTATGCACCAGAATTTTGGAGGAATCATAGTTAACAAATTTAATTATGAGATGTAAGAAATGGTATGGTTCCATTTTGGCAACGTGCAATGCAGATGAAATGCAGGTGGGACCAGTCAGTGTTTGCATGACGTTTACTAGAATTCAGAGGTGCTCTGTTTGTAGAGATGCAGCTGAACTGTTGTTTGTGAAGCAGCTAAATCCAAATTGTCCAGGGAGTGATAATTCTGTTTCATGTCATTAAAAAAAAAAAAAAAAAAAAAAATTATTCTCTTTTTAAGAGAAAATGAAGCCTTTCAAATTGGGAAATGAGTTGAAAAGATAAAACTTCACTTTCATTCACTCATGGCCTCAGACATCCCATGAAGATGTTTCAATTTCATCCACTTCTGCAGAGCTACTTGTTGTCAATAGAAAACAGTACAAAGTATTCAGAGCGACTTCTTAAAAATGAACCATCAAATCCTAAAAAGCTGAGAGTTCATCTGTGGCATGTTACTTTCTAAAAGTAAAAACCATTTTAATGTAAACCAAGTGTTTTCTATTGTTATACTATCCTCAGTATTTCAGGTTCAGAGAAAATAATTTTATTAGGACTGTAATACCTTGATCCTAAATACCATGGACTTGCTAATAATTTACTAGGAGTATTTATTAGTAAGTAGACAAATAAAATATAGTTTACAACACTTAGTTTGTTTTACTTTCTCGTTTGTTGGCTGAATTGACATCGTACTCTTAAGGCATAGTTTCATTTGTGTTTCCCTTATTCAATTTAGATTTTTAAGCATTTGCATTTAAAAAATTAAATGTAATAAGTAAGAACTTTTCCTGGGAAAAACACATGTTCAGGGATCACCCTGCTTCTCCTAATCAATTTGTTGCCACTAATATTTACGTAATATATATTAATTTTTTTTTACCATTTCTTATGGAGCTGGTTTAGTATCCATATTTCAAAGTTAAGCAAGGTAGAAAAGTTAAAATATAGCAGGGCTGTTGTGCTTTCCTTAACCTGCCTGGTTGCCAGGGAGGAGAATAAACTTTTGTTTACCATGATTTGCCAAAGGCTCTAAAATCTAGTTTCTAGAGCAGGAAATTTCTGCAGTTCTTATAGCGGCTGAGAGTTTAAAATACATATTTTCTTGCAATTAAAAATGCTTGTGCTCCTCTTCAAGGTAGTATTCATATAATGTAAAAATGTATATTTAATATCCACTGTTTTGCATAATTTACATTCTATCTTACATAATAAAATGTAACTAGAAGACAATATTTAGAACTCTGAAATACCTTAAAAAAAAGGCAAACCCATTTAAGCCTAACATCATTTTTTTGTCTCTCTTCTCTCTAGGACTTTGAAACACTGTTTTCATCGATTGCTCTCTTTGAAAAGTTTGGAAAAACTTACTCCAGCACTGGGCAAATAGTGTAGTTGTCCTGGAAACTACAAACTATAAGACACATGAAAAGTAGTCAATAAATGTATTTCAGCAAATATACAGCAGCATGTTGACTGAATGTCCCATAAAATACACCTTTTGTGATTTGTACTGTGTCTGAAGTAATGTTAAGTGATTTTGCTTGATATTTAGGCAATATGGCTTCCAAGATTTATCAAAAAATATTTATTTTTTAAAAAAATTTATCTTAAGAAAATTATTTCTGCTATATTTTATTTAGTATTATCAACTTAGGATACAAAACCAGAGTCATCAAATAAAATACTCGGAATCACATTTCTTTATTACACATTTGTAAGTGAGGTTAACTCTAAAAAAGAAAAAAAGTTTAGAAATTTGTATCTCTTTTTTTTCTCACAACTATAAACATATCTGGTTCATCAGGGTTGTTCATCATCTTCAGTCTTGTTGGGTATCCTTAACCAATCTGTGACTTCAGAAGTGCAGGATAGGCATCTACATGGAAGATAAAATACTATTTAAAATCCTGTTAGCATTTCTGTGGGTGAAAGAATTTCAGTCTTGAAAAAAAAAAAGAGTTCTGAAAACATATATACCTTATTACTGGATCAGTTTTTCTATTTCCACTTAATTTCCTTTATCACTACCTGTGCATTTACTCCTAGTCCCGTATGCTGTGAGTACATAATCGTGTGATGCTTGGTCGGAAGAACACATTTGATGACACAAAACTGATACTTCTTTCCTCTGTCCATTAGCAAGCAGTCCTGCAAAATATTGAGTATCCTCAGAGCCCATCCACTTCAAAAGGCTCAAGGAATTCAGCATCATGGGAAGATCTCAGCATATCTAAAGATCAAACTATAAGCTGATTCTTAAAATCATGTGAGTGAATTTTTACAGGAGTTTTATGCTGAGTTTTCTATGATACCATATTTGCTTTTCATATCATTTGACTATATTTGAATCAAATATATCTGTTTATCTGTTATTTAGTGGTAGGCTTTTTATTACTAGTTTTTTTCATTTGATTCTTCTGGCCCCTATAAATGTGAAGAAAACCTCAATATCTGCTTGTATCAATACTTTCTGAACCTGGTCTAGTGGAAAGTGTGCCTGCTCATGGTATGGAGGTTGGAACTGGATGATCTTTAAGGTCCCTTGCAACCTCAGCCATCCTATGATTCTATAAACTAGGAGTCACAAATTTCCCTTCTCTAGGTTTTTGCCTGTCAGGCTATCTGAAAAAGTTTTACTGCTACCACACACCATAGTAAAAGCCCTTCCAACTCCATTCCAGCAGGTTGCAACAGCAGACACTGGGCTTTACTGGTATTACTTTATGGAGTTTGTTGTTTTGAAGCTTTAAAAAGTTTATTTGTATTAAGAAAAATTAAGTCTGGAAAGTGGGAAGCAGCCACCCCAGCTGCTGAGTTTCCCAGATAAGATTTAATCTGATCCAATGTATCAGAGTGCTTTAGTTGTTCCTGGAAGGGATTGAACATGAGACACTTGTGCAAAACTGTTGATGAATAAAGATGGCACAGTAATTTTTATATGTGAGAGCTATCTATTTGATTGCTCCAGCTTTAAGGTAGTTCATTACAGTAATTCACCCTGTGTTGCCTCTTTAACTTCCTACCACAGTTTCCCATCAGTCCGATTAGAAATGGCAATGCCTTTATCAGATTAATCTTTCTTTCTCTTTCTTCCTTTCAGTATCTCTGACCCCAGGACAAAGCAAAGCCTCCCACTCAGCCCTTACTGCAGGGTGGTAGTGCTCATAGCTGAGGGTCCAGAGCACAGAAGGAGGTTACACACTTCCAATGGGAATTGTTTGATACACAGACACCTTTCCTCCTCTTACCAAAAAAATACCAAAGCTTTTCTGTTTCTATGTAGATAACCAGAAACATTCTTACACAAAAACCAGGTCTGTTTACTTTATTAGATAAATAAGCATCCACAAAACTAATAAAGTAGCAAACGTATTACCTGTGAGGTTTGGATTTTGGGCATCTTTTGCAAATTGTATTTCACAGGGAACCCAATTTTCTTTATCTGGAGTTCAAACAGAATTTATGTCATTCATGAGCACATAGCATCCAAACTATTTTGTGTGGCCACAGTATAATCCCGGAATCCTTTTATTTCTCATTAAGTATATCCATCACTTTCTCATTTACATTTAGACAAACTATTTAATAATTATTCTAGAGGGGCCATTTTGTTTTGCTGTCTTGCTTAAATCAAAATGTTTTACAGTTTTAACTAAAGCCAGTTAAAGCTAAAATTTTGATATTTCTATTCACTGCAGTAATATAATGAACAAGACAGGAAGAATTTTGATGATGTCCTTATGTAACCAACTGTCTATCAGTATAAATACTGATAGTGTAAGTGGTTTTACTTTACTCCTGTATAACTTTCTTACTGATATAGTTTCCCCTTCTGTTTTAATTATCAAATTGCTTTTTCGAGTATATTTGAATAATGTTTTTTTTAACATTTTGTATACTCTGGGTTTTCCTTATTAATAAAATTGTTGGTTTATAACATGCTATGTACTTCAGAGAAGACATTTCTTTCTTATAGGAGATGTTAAAATCTATTCTCACAGTACAAAATCTTAACACACAGAATGGCACCAGAAAATGAGCTGAAAATTTGTAAGGACCTCCTGGACCTTGATGACCCTGCAAGACTTGTAGCCTCTTAGAAATGTAGTTTACTATGACATTTAGCAAAACTCTCACAGCAGTACCTGAAAATCAAGAAGAATCACTGTGATGGTAGGGAATTTGACAAATATCAGTCTTCAGAAAAAGAGGAATGTATTGAATGTATTTCAGTTAATTGTAGTTTAACAAATGTGAATAGTAAAGCATCCATAGCCAAACTACAGCAAAGGACCGGATTGCTGCTCTCTGCAATAACAAAATAGGGCCTTCAGCATGCAGCAAGACAAGAATGGCCCTTGCTTTTCAGCAGAAGAAAATTAGTTTTTGTAATTTGAACTGCTTTAGTTTACATGTGCAGAGGAAAAAAAATACTGTTTAGATTTTTCCTGCTGCATGTCTGCAGAGGCTTAACAACACCTTTAGAAAACAGCACATACTGGGAAGAACCCATCCTCCCACTGCACTACCAGAGCATCTCATGGTGTGTCACTTACATATTTTTGTCTTACATACAAAAAGCCTGGAACCTAATACCTTGATGCCCACCTATATCTGAGCAATTTTTATAGATCATAGACCTTAATAATAATGATGTTTGGTTTGTATCAGATGCACTGGCCTCTACATGCCAGGTGCTGAGGGTTCAAAGCTGCTTTGCACCTCTTTGCTAAAGACCAATGATCTTTGGATTCAACCACTTGTGGGGATGGCAGTGCTCGTAGAAAGATGCAGGCAAAGGCATTAAAAGGAAAGAGCTATGTGCAAAAATTGGCTCACAACCTGTCTCATCCTGAGAAGCTTCAAGTATATTAGAAAATGTCTGGTAACATCTATTCTTACCAAAACTATCTGCTGTTGCTCAGTGGATTAAAGATCCTTCAGTATTGCTGCCCAATAGTTTTTTTGACTGCTACATAGCTGATGTAGTAAACACAGCAAAATTTCTTAATTTAGGTAATTTAAGAACTGCCTTCTGGGCTGATCCAAGATGTTCTCAACACTTGTGAGGGAAAACATTTAGCTTGCAATGCCCTCTAGAGGCAGATTTGCCATAGTAGTGGTGGTGCCTGCAGATACGGTCTTCACTTTTCTGGTCCTGTACTGGAGCTTTCAAGAAACAGGTTTGGAGTTTTTTCTTCTTTTTTTCTTCTTCTTCTTTTTTTTTTTTTTTTTTTTTTTTTTTTTTT